>NC_056630.2:179837665-180030165 GCF_002870075.4 Lactuca sativa
GTTACATAGAAAATGTCACATAGGACATAAAAAAGAATATGGTCTTTAAAACAAAGAAGGAAAGTAAAGCATCCCCTACTGGTGACGATCATCCCTCTGGTGAACTCTCAGCTCAGACAGTTGACGTTCCATATCAAGTAGGTGTCTTTCATACACCCTCTGGCGTACTCGGAGTTCTACGACTTCGGCCCGTGATTCAGCCAGTGCTTGAAGTAGGGTTTCATGGTCTCTTTTAGATCTCTCACAAGCATCTTCCAGGCGGATGGTGCAGAGGGTATACATTCTCACATTGGTGACAACTTCTGTGATCTGATGTAGGGTTGTCCTGCCTTGGATCTCATTTCGGGCCACTCGACAGACTAGGATTGGCAAGATTTTGTCTGCTGAGCCCCCATTGCTGAGGTCATAAAAGCTTCGGTCTCCATTAAATGGCATGGGCTGATCATGTCCTTGGCTCCATGTTTCCAAGAATTCTACCCAAGGAGGTGTCGAGCCATGAAAAGCCGGACGAGGGTTAGGATTTGGAATGGGAGCTACCGGGGGTAGATTCTCAACCTCGGGTTCGGAGTTATGATCATCCACAAGGTCTTCAGTGTGCTGATCATTCAAAGGGATCGGATGATCATTCTCTGGTTCTTCTCCAAACCATCCAGCAATTACTTCGTTTGGAAGGTACGGGTTGCCGTGGGGATGGAGTCCAGCCATGTTATCTACGCGAGAATTGGGGGTAAGAAAATAATTATTAGACAAACTATCTAGATAATTATTAGAAAATCTTCAATAGTTACATCGCTATTTGTAAAGTGCATACCAGTTATATGTAATCAAAACAGGATAGGCCTTCGAATAAGTGACCTTAACTCAAAATTCACAAGGAATAGGGATAAAGCAAAAATTTCACAGATTCTAAGTCTATAACATCCTAGTTACATATAGCCTTAGTGTATCCACTTAGCAACTACCAACTTAGTAATGAAGATCCTTTTAAGTTCTCAAGTATAAAGTACTTATAGTAACACCAAATACCCCTATGGTGTTTCATTGTGGTAGTGTTGGTAAGTTTTTAGACTTGTTGCCATATCACAACCATTCTTGGGCATATGCTAATTACTCCTCGGACCAGCATAGTTGATCAGGCTATGCCACTCTCAAGACCGACCATACATCCCCGAGCTTACCTGTGATATTCAACAATTGTAATACTTTCGTTCTTGTCATTGTGACATGGATTTTAGTATGAATGCAGGCACGTATAGTCAATCAAATATTTTATTATTTAAAGTATAAACTCTTGGTCAGAGTATTTTTAATCCCATTGTATTTATAGTTAGTATATCTTTTACGGGTTGATATACTTAATTAACTAAAAACAATGCTCTGATACCAATCTGTCACACCCCAAAACCGAGAACGGCGAAAACGTTCTGGGGCGGAGGACGTCATGTAAAGTATCACAACAATGCAAAGTAGTAAACAAGCAACAACATCATCCATTGCATTAATAGTATACTTTTAATTACAAGTGTGCTCTTTCATAATATACAACAACATAATGAATAATCAGAATATAAGACGAGTCTGGACTGCTCCGTCTTTACAAAACCTGGTCGTCGTACCTGTCTATTTGTGACCTGAGAATACAAGTTATTTTGAAAGCGAGTATCAGCCAAAAAGCTGGTGAATTCATAAGTATTAAATTTGTCTTTGATTAGTAAGACTTGTAATGAAAAACTTGAAATTGTTTTGAAAGAAAGTTCGTATAAGTATGAAAATGTTTGTAAGTAGTTTGAAAGCGTTTGAAAAACCCTAGAAATCCCTATGATTCCTATTAGTATAAAAGAAAATCTTCTACCAAGACCTAACTATTTTGAAAGTAGTCTTCTACCAAGACCCGATTGTTTTGAAAGTAGCCTTCTACCAAGACCCGATTGTGCGACTATTATTATTATTATCTAACCTACCTCATTGATTATGTGAATATAACACATAGTAAAGGTATTAACAATATATTGGCTAGAGTTTTATATCCTTTTGTGATTGTCGTAAGTATTGTAGTATTTGTAATAAGTGACTACTTTTGTACTATTTTTCCTTAATTGAGGGTTAAGGCATAATGTGATGGCTAGATCCCAGGCTAGACGCTGCCCTGTCAAAGAGATTTTGGGACCCACACGCGAACCCTGCATGATTGCAAGCCGCGAACATCCACATTACTATGATCATGTATACCCAATATAACTATCACAATGCGTTAGTGATTCATTGGTATAGTTAGATCCTGAAATCGTTCCATGGTATAGCACCTAGTTATGTCTGTTCTATTATTGTATATGTAAACGTACTCATGTAAGCGTATCTATGTAAACGTACTCATGTAAGCATATCTATGTAAACGTACTCATGTAGTGTATCTATGTAAACGTACTAATGTAAGCGTATCTATGTAAACGTAGTCATGTAGTGTATCTATGTAAACGTACTCATGTAAGCGTATTCATGTAAGCGTATCTATGTAAACGTATATATGTAAGCGTAATCATTTAGGCATATCTATGTATTAGTATAGACTCATGAATGAACTAACTCTTGTGTGATTCCATGTACTTGGAATGGCAAGTAGTATCTCCTAACTATACCCATAATAGTTACTAGCGATGTACGTGTATAACCTGAAATATGCGCTTGCTACCCAAAGGTACTGAACTGACTGAGGAAAACTTTTATGTCTACATATGTATACATGATCTATAACTAATATTTAGACGACATTCGGACAGATAACCGATACCCCATAGCCACATCCCAACGAGGAAAAGGAAATAGAGTGAGTTACCCTTCCTAAGTCCTTTAAACATTACTTATATAACTATACATATATGGGCATGCATTTTATAATATAAAAGCATAAAAGAAGATTTTTAAACCCTTTGAAAAAGATTAATATCAAAGAAAAGATCGACTTGATGTCAGTTTATAAAATGCTTTGAAAGTATTTGTTTGATAAAACAGTTTAAGTATAGGGAAACCTTTGTATGAAACACAATTGTAAAAGAGTTTGAAACGAAACGTACAGTGTATAATAAACAGTTTAATAAAGAGTTTTAAACATATAAAAACGTTTAAGATAAACATTTGAAGAAATCTGTTTGGTAAAACAGTTACCGTATAGTAAATCCATTTGCATGTTAGTTATTAATCACATGTGATTGATATAATAAATAGCATGATTCAACTTGTATCCCCCCTCATAAAGAATTTAAAAACAGTTAGAAACATTTAAAAGGTTAATTTAAGGGGTATGAACTCACCTGCAGCAAGTGGATCAGATGGAAGTATCGGACAAGTGCTTGGTGTCAAGTGAAGACTTAGACACACACAATGATCCTAATTACATATGAAGACATATGTATATAATGAATTAGTGATTATAACACTAATTAAACATGTATAAACATCCTATTGTGAGGAAAACACTTTGGTCAAGTGCTAGGAGGCTATCGGGTTGCAACAAAGGAGTTTGTTGGAGTTTACGGCCCAGGGGAGTTTAATCCTAGCCGTAAAATCTCAATAGGTCACCAAAAAGAGGCTCAAAACTCTAAGGGATTAAGTGGTTAAGTGCTCCAAAGCTTGAACAGGTGTTTGGGTGGATTTAAGGTCCTAAAATGGCCTTGTATGGTGTTTACGGCCCTGGAACCACTTCCCCATGAGTTTACGGCCGTAAACTCATGGTAAGAAGTACCATTTCGTGAATTGTGGTCCTTTGGTTAATGGTGTAAGGTTCTAGGCTACTATCCAAGGCTTAAAAAGGTGTTTAGGGCATTAAAACACACTTTGGTGCTTTTCATGTGCTAAAACCATCAAGGAAGGGTTCCGTACTAGTTTCTAAGCATAAGGGAAGAGTTGGGAGCACTTTGGCACCCAAAATAGGGTTTATGGTCCAAGAAGATCTTGGGCCGTAAACTCCTTTTTCTTGTGATTCTTGAGTGATTTCAATGATATCTAAACATGTATTAAGCTTTAAAACACTCTTGGGTAGAAGTACCTACAATTTGGGACGAAAGATTAAAGATCATTGGGAGAGAATCGGGTTTTTCTCTAGTTGAAAAATGGAACAAATGAATATAAATGGCTAAGGGCCATATATATACTCCATGGAGTTTACGACCGCAAACTCCATGTTTGGGCCGTAAAATCCAAGTTCTTGGAGTTTTGATACAATTATGATGTACAATCTGCCCTAGATTATATGTCCTATGATTACCACTTGAAGGATTAAAGCTCAGAATTGCTCAAACAGACACCAAACGTGCTAAATGGTAGCAGAAATGAGTTTGACTCTCTATGAAGTGTTTGACTGTACAGTATAGAAAATATCGGGTTGTCACAAAAACCGGGGTTGCGGCATATTTCTTGAACACTAAACGGAGTAAAAACTCAAGAGAAAGAGAGGAATTGAGCTATATTACCCGGAAACCTCGCATCCCTTTTATAGGGGCTGAAGACCCTCCATACGTTGGGCGTACGGGGTTACGCTGGGCGTACACGTACGTCATACATGACCGCATCCTCGGCTGCTGGAGCTCGGATGGGACGGGATGTAGAGGCGTAGAGGGGCGACATGGACGTTCCGAGGCCTAGCACCTGAGTAAGTTGGGGGTAACTCGGATCGGTACGGTGACTCCTCCTTCGGATAATACCGGATTTTGAATTAAACTTATATTTTAATTATTTAGTAAACTTCAAAAATTCATATCTCTTTCATACGAACTCCTTTTTCGACGTTCTTTATATCCACGCGTTGGTGAGACTACGCTCCACAACTTTCGTTTAGACTCCGTCGGCAAATTTTGATATTATTTTTATTATTTATTTTTAAAAGGTCGGGGCAGGAAAAGTCCGTTAGAAATCCATAACTTCTTCATTCGATGTCTGTTTTTTCCAGACTTTTTACCGTTGAAATACCATTGTCGAGACCTTCGATTCTTATTTAGATCGTTTCGGCCAAAAGTCGCTCGATCTCTGTTTCGAGTTTTTAGCTGTCTACCGCTATACCGAACTTCGGAAATTTATAACTTCCTCAAACGAGGTCAGATTTGGGCGTTCTTTTTATGTATGTTCATGGTTTCATGATAACTACAACTTTTATTTAAATACCTAAGGCTAATAAGTATTTTATTGAAATTTCTCGTTTTACATTTAACTATAATGACGGTTTTTGTTATGAATCTTTGGTTGGTCATACCTTCCTCGTTATGACTCGGTTTTTAGTGTTCTTTATATTTCTGAAAATCTTGACATGATAACTATCATTTTTGGCAATCCAATAGAGACTTTTGAACATTTTATTTTCGATTCTAATTTCATTATTTCAAAAGTGGTTACAATACTTGACTTTTTAGCTCATTACATAGAGTCAAAATATCAGGTTGTCACACGTACACCCCTCATTGGCCGTAAACCCTAGTATTTGTCAAACATTGACCGTAAACACCCTTTTTAGATATGCATGGGACTTAGAACACTTCCAAGAGGCTAGAAAGGACCTAGAAACGTCACGAATCGCACTTTTCCTCGAGTGTTTATGGCCGTAAACTCATGGGCCGTAAACCCATGGACAACAAACGATTTGGTCGCAAACTCTTGGGTAGAAAACCCTATTGGGCCGCAACCCCATGATCGTACAACTCTTTTTCCGGCCGCAAACTCCCCATCTTCAAATTACATGTGATTCTAACACTTAGTTTCGAGTGTTTCCTAGTCCCTAGGGTGATTTCCTTCCATAAATAATAGTGTTATACCCTCATCTAGTACGTGTATGTGATACTATATATTAAATAGGATCCGTTTGTGTCTGAGGTTTCTTTTGGCACTTAACGTTCCTACCGACTTACCTTCGAATCCCACGTAAAACTGTGAGTTCATACCCCTACATTTTTCTGAGTTTTTAAATGTTTTCAAGGGGGGATACAACTAAAAGCACAAGAAATCTTGTGTTCAAATATATTATTTCATTTAATATATTACTAATATCAATATACGTCGAATCTAAAAATCAGTTTTACACAACGCGTTAAAATATGAACCATGCAAAAGCCGTTTTGAAAACTAAGGAAATGAACCTACGAATCATAAAAACTAAGGATACTATTTTGTAAAGTTTTGTGCATTATCAAAAAGTGTTTTCCTATATTATTATTCGTAAAGTCGTCAATTTAATTGGGAGACGTGTCCTCGTACACTTTAATAACAAAGGGAAGGATGTGGTCCTTGGGATACTATAAAGCATTAGCTAAGTGGATGACCGCCCTTATGAACCAGAATTTCCTGGAGGGAAAGTGTGACTTTTGTGTATAGATATATACGGGACTGATTATCCCACACCTGGCTGCTAGCTACAGTCGAAGCGGCAGGTCTATGGGTGACAAATGTCATAAAGGATATTGGCGTCCGTTTCACATCGTATCAAGTTTAAGTATGGTCATAAAAGTCGCCAATCGTACAACTCTTTTACGTAATAATAATAGATCGAACAAACTTGATGGGTTTGAGCCATAAGAACATTCCTATGTGCACATGCAAACCCTAATGCTTGGGTCTAGGTTTCTCTAATTAACATGCTTTTCATCCAAGACTTGCAAACCCTAGATCTATGATATACAATTCGAAATTGACAAGATAAAGTAGATCTAGATGATTACCTCTTTCTTGGAAGATTGAATCTTGTTATCCTTGGAGCTTAGAGTCACAATTATCACTCCTCTAATGGCTTACAAACACCAAGAAGCAAGAGAATGATATAGAGAGAGTTTGGGGGCACAAAATTGGCTCTAGGAACTCTTTAGGGTTTCTGGTAGCCAGTTTCTGTAGCCCCTAGGTCCTTTAAATACATGAGCTGCTAGGTTTACAGCCTAAAACCCTAATTGGATTACTTAGGCCTTAAGCAGTCCAGGATCCTTCTAGATTAGGGCTTGAACAATTCCAAGGAGCCCGTGCACCTTATTTTCGTCCACCCCATGATCCATAAGGATCCACAACCCAAAAACCAACTATCAAACAATTAACAGTTCTAGTCCCCTTTATTTAATTAATCTCTTTTAGCCACAAAATTAATTCTTGTCTAATATTAATTAAACTATATGATTTCTCTTTTAATATATTAATCATATAATATATTAAGAAATCATAATAACCTCTTTATTCATAAATCATCCTATCATGTTGCTCTGGTGAAGGCAACCCAAAAGGACCATGCACAATCGGGTCAATTGCTTACCAAATATAGTTACGGGCTTAGACACTAATCCAACAGTCTCCCACTTGGATAAGTCTAGTAACTATAATGTAATTATATTCCGATTAGCAATCATAGCTCTCAAAGACGTTGTCGAGATCTAATCTTATCAGTAACCTGTCCTTTAGATAAGGGATCATACAATCCTCTGTTCTAGATATCGTGCAAACAATCACATGGAACATAGTCATACTTATTATCCAGCAGTTTCTTTTCTCGATCTCAGATTCATTTGATATAGAACTTAATTGAACACATCAATTCAGTCCTGACCGGGCCCGACACATAAGTCAAATCAAAATATCAAGGGGCCCAGATGTCACTTTTACCCTCTTAGGATAAAAGGAAGAGATAAACTTCGACTTATACGCATTTACTATTCACTAATCAAATCATAAACAACAATGCGTTATATAACATCAACTTACTGGTGTGTTTTCGCATTATCAATGCACAACCAATCAGCAAACAATAAAGCATATATCTAGTTTTTATGACCATATGATATTATCTTATTGCGATCACTTGTGATAAATTCCATGAAGTGATTTCATCAAGCACGGGTTGGTTCCAATGCTTAAAACTTGCTCATAAGCACTCATGAATGTTGTAGGAAACCTTTGCTATTTCTAATACCTTTTAGACAATCTACATACCTATTCATGACAGTCTTCATTCATACCTACTTCCAACATATGAACGACTGTGGACCGTTCGAATAATTCGATTATTCTTAATAACTCAATTATTCAGAAAGTCAAAACATGCAAAGTGAAACAATAGTTAAACAATTAACATAAGACAGTAGCTTTACTTATAAATAATACTCCTTTATTTAATCATCAAATGTCAATTACATTTATCTATTACACGTTTCTAAACTATCTAATCTAAACTAATATCGTCCTTCAGCCCAATGCACCTAGCATACTGCATGTGCTTTAACCCTACTCAGTCCCTTCGTAAGCGAATCTGCTGGATTATCCTCTGATGATACCCTCTTTACTATGAGGAGTCCTTCTTCTACCCGATGTCGAATAAAGTGATATTTTCTGTCGATATGTCGAGATCTACCATGATCCCTCAGTTATTGGTCAAGGCAAACGCTCCTTCATTATTACAGAAAATTTCCATAGGCTCCTTTATGGTAGGTACAACTCCAAGGTCTCCATTGAAGTTCTTCAACCATATCGCCTCCTTTGACGGTTCGCTCACTGTAACGCACTCTGATTCGCACGTTGAATCAGCTACGGTTTCTTGCTTGGAACTTTTCCAAGTCACTGCTCCTCCATTAAGGGTAAAGACCCATATTGACTGCGTACGGTAGTTGTCCCTGTCAGTCTGAAAGCTGGCGTCACTATACCCCCGCACCTTTAAGTCATCCCTCCTTCCGAAGACTATAAACCATTCCTTGGTCCTCCGAAGGTACTTAACAATGTTATTGACTGTGGTCCAATGTGCTCTGCCAGGGTTCCCTTGATATCTACTGACCATGCTCAAAGAGAAGGCCACATCAGGGCGAGTACAAGTCATAGCATACATAATCGAGCCAACTGCGGAAGCGTATGGTACTCGGCTCATTTCTGCTATCTTGACTTCGGTACTCGGGCATTGATCTTACTCAACTTGGCATTACTTTTGATTGGTAACTCTCCCTTCTTTGAGTTTTCCATACTAAAACATTTTAGTACTTTATCCAGGTAAGTATTCTGACTAAGTCATATTAGTCTCTTACTTCGGTCTCTCACTACCCTTATTCCCAGAATATAGGAAGTCTCTCCGAGGTCCTTCATAGTGAAGCACTTCCCGAGCCAGGACTTTACTTCCTTCAGTGTCGGGATGTCGTTTCCTATGAGTAATATGTCATCGACATACAATACGAGGAAGCTAACTATACTCCCACTTGCTTTGACATACACACATGATTCATCTTCGCTTTGTACAAACCCAAACTCTTTGACTTTCTCATCGAAGCAAAGATTCCATCTGTGAAACGCTTGCTTAAGTCCATAAATGGACTTCTCAAGCTTGCATACTCTATTGGGATGCTTCACATTGACAAAACCCTCTGGCTGAGCCATGTAAACATCCTCAACCAACATCTCATTAAGGAAAGTGGTTTTGACATCCATTTTCCATATTTCATAATCATGAAATGCAGCAATGGCGAGCATCACCCTAATAGACTTTATTTTGGCAACTGGTGAGAAGGTCTCATCATACTCAACTCCGGGAGTTTGAGTAAAGCCCTTGGCAACCAATCGCACCTTATATGTGTGCACATTCCCATCCATGTCGATCTTCTTCTTGAAGATCCACTTGCACCCAACCGTCTTACGTCCGGGCACATGGTCAACCAAATTCCAAACTTGATTGCCGTACATGGACTGAATCTCGCTATCCATCGCCTTTTTCCATTTTGCAGACTCCGGGCCTACCATGGCTTCCTTATAGCTGTTAGGTTCATATAAATTTATTAATGTACTATCACTAATATATGTCTGTAGTAATATGAAAACCATATAACTGGGGTTGAACTCTAACTCTTTCGGAACATCTAAGAGGTAAGGACTCGTCAATCGGTTCAACCGAAGTTTCCTCCTCGGGTTAAGCGCCAGTGTTAGAGGTTCCTTCATCGCTCGACTCTTGAATCTCTTCAAGATCGATTTGCCTCGCACTGTCCCCTTGGCTTATGAGTTCTCGCTCTCGGAAAAACCCTCTCCTCGGAATGAAGACAACATTGTCACTCGGTCAATAAAAGAGATATCCAAAGGATTTCCATGGGTAGCCGATGCAAATACACCGCTCACTACGAGGTTCAAGCTTTCCGTGAGTCTCTCCTCTTAGTCGATGAAAATCGAGATCCAGGATCGGAAGACCAAGGTTCAGAGGAACAAGGAGGTGCCCCTGGTTCAGGTCTAGTGGCAACATCGGAGAGGGTCCGAGTTGACTTGGGAGCCGGAGTTGGAGTTTCGGAAGCAGCACCCCGAGTTGTTTGATGAGCGAGACTTCGAGGACGAAGTCTGATTTTAGTGGGGGAGAATTGTAACATCCGGATTCCCAGGTATTCTATATTGTTCATTATTTTTGACTTAGAGAGAAGGACTCGAGGAGTTGGCACCTAGACTCGTTGAGTAGGATCACAATTCGCTGTCTGGATTAATGATTAGACTCGACGAGTCGGCTTGGTGACTCAACGAGTCTGTACTGGTGGCAGAAACCCAAAATCTCGGGGTATGTGCCCTATTTAAAGGCCTTTATGGCCTTTATTTGCGGCCACATCACCCCTGAGAAAACCTAGAGAGCAGAGAGAACGTTTATAGTGCTAGAGGAGGGCGAATTCATCATTATTTGGTGTGTTTTAGCAAAGGGAAGGGAGGATTTCGAGCTAGGAAGTCTTGTGGGACTCAAATCTTCCATCATTTCGTACAGATCTGCTGTGGGAGGTAAGGATTCATGTCCATCTTCATTGAGTAATAGATTTCATGAATCTAGGGATTTTTCTTTTCTTTTTGGTAAGAGATCTAGTGTATGTCATGTCCCCTTGTGTCAATATCATCAGATCTAGACCTTGAGAGGTCCAGAGAGTCCCTATTCTCCAGCTTTATGTAGTCCTTTATGAGTTTGGGGCTTAGGTTATCATATGAAGGGTTATTTTGGCATATAAAGATGATAGTGTGATGCATGGGCCTAAAGTTCGAACCTTTACGTGATTATCATGCTTGGGAGGGTCAGATCTATAAGTTAGAGAAGCAGATCTGACCTCAGAAGGTCATCTGAGTGTGATTATGGAAGCAACTTGCCGAGTTTATAAGTGGACTTGACGAGTCGAGTCGGGGTTGCCCCGCGATTCGTGGCAGGTATAACTCGTCGAGTGAAATGGATGACTCAACGTGCCAAGCGAGGCTAGAAGGATTCAGAGGATCCGTATGGACTCGCCGAGTCTCCCATGTGTACTCGACAACTCGAGTCAAAGTTTGACCATTGACTTCCGTTGACCTTAGGGTTTTGGTCAAGGCTGATTCAAGAGAGTTCAGGGAGGGGTAGAATGACCTTCTACCCAATCTTTAGAGATGAGACTATGAGAGAGTATTGATCGGGAATGTTATTTGAATGATTGGAGGAGGCTAGGTCGGGACGTTGAGCACGAGAGTTTATCCGACTTCATTTGATGTGAGTCTTCTCACTATACTGTACCTGGAAGGGTACCTATGTGTGACCGGAAGGTCTTATATGCTATGAGATGGATGTGCTATATGCTGATATGTGATATGTATGTGTTATGTATGTTATGTATGATAAGGACCAGAAGGTAATGATGATATGGACCAATAGGTCAAGATGACATGGACCGGAAGGTCAGGAGGTTACGGACCGGAAGTTCGATATAGGTAGGACCAGAAGGTCTACTGGGATTCGGGACGGAAGTCCCCTGAGTCACTTGGACTGGAAGGTCCCACAGAGTTATGGCCTGGAATGGCGTATGTGTTGTACGTGGTATTTTGGGGAACTCACTAAGCATTTATGCTTACAGTTGTTGTGTTATGTGTTTCAGGTACTAACGAGGATCACGGGAAGGCGTCGGCATGATCCATACACACTCATAGAGATTATGTTTGAGATTCTGGGAATTGTTTAGTTATGATAACATTGGATATATTATGTTCTGATATTGTTTTTGATGATTAAAAGTATAATTTAAAAATGAAAAATTGTTTTGAAAATTCACGTCCTTACACAACCACCTTTTCTTTAAGGACTTTGGACTTGTTGTTAGACATACGAGCGAACTCAATGGAGTTTTCAGATATGAGTGGTTTTTCCGGTTTGGGTTCGTTTTTGGGGAATTCAGAGCAGTCAACCTCATCCTCTACATAAATTTTACTCATATCACTGTCCTCATCAAATTCAGAAGAATTTTCCACATTCATCTTATTTTCTGAACTTAATTTGGTACTCAATGAGTCAAATTTGTGAATGGTTTCAGTCTTTATTTCTAATTTGTCATTTCCGTCCAATAAATATCTAAGCATGTCCTTATGGTCTTTGGGCTTAATAAAGGACTAAACTTTGTGCAGACCGATCCTATAAGCATCTAAAACCTCATCTGATATACAATGGACTTCAAAAGTATAGCAATCAACATCGACTTCATCCTCCTTTAATTCAAGAAAGGGAAAAATCATTTTGTGAACCTTTTTGCCAATATCACCATTCAAATGTAACTGAGTAATATTAGTATAAATACGTTTTGCAATCAAACAGAAAATGTTGCTTTCTTTTGAAAACTTCAAATTGTCACGCTGCAAATATATCAACTCATCTCTCGTTCTAACTAAATATAACTCTGTCTTCTTTATCCACATCCTTCGATCCTCACTCTTGGATGTCACCCTACTAATTTGATCGGTTAGGTTAGCATTTGAGAGTCATGTTTGCATTAGACTTCCACTTAAACTAGAAATTTTGAATTTTAATTCATTTAATTCCTTTTCATATGTTGTTACAGGTATTTTAAGTGATTCAATAATTGATTGTACCCTGTTGATCAACTGGTCGCAGTCGTTGATCCTTTCGCTTACAGGTTTGGCAGCAAAACACTTATTTTCCCTCTGATTCGCCTCATCATACTCTCCTTCGGTTGTGTAACCCCTTATTTGTGACACTCCCCCTATCACCATCAAGCATCTCCCAGCAAACTCAATACTATCTTCTTTTGACACAAATACCCTGCCATGTGTGGGTTTACGTACCTCTTCATCTCCAGCTTCTGTAGAGCAGAGCTCTACGCCACCGAACTCGTCACCTGCAACGTTCTCCTGCACAATCAAAGCATTCATAGAATTGTTAGTGGCTTTCTTTTTCTTTATCTCCTCTAGCTTGTGCATATGGTATGTTTCATCATCTTCACCCTCCTTCTTCTCAGACAGCTTTCTTAACATGCAATGTTTGGCTAAGTGGTTTTTGCTATGGCAGAAGTTGCAATCGTATCCGGAGTCTCCTTCCAGTTTTCTCTCCTTCTCTTCTTCTTCTTTCTGAGGATTATTTTTTTATCTCCTCTTTTGCCTTTTCTGAGCTGTAGCTTCCCTACCAGTTTCGGCTCTTGGAAACAAGGAACTTTTTGCGAGCCAACTGCTTTGGGTTGGAAACCATCATTGCATACTCTTCACATGTCAAATCACATTCTGACATTTCTAACTCTTCTTCATTTTTTGCCACAGTCTTCGCCTTAGAGAGAAGGGCTAAGGATCCCATACTAGACACCACTTTCGTTTCCTTTGTTACAACACTTTCATTAGACTTGAGAATACCCACCATCTTCGCTAATGAATGGGTTTTAAACTACTCGTGAGCATTCATAGTTGATACCACAGCCATCCATTTGGGTCTTAATCCATTCCGAAATGTGACCTTCTATTTGATCACTTCTCTTCCAATACCATGCTTGATCATCTTGCTCAAAAGATGGTTGAAACGATCGAATGCCTGAATAAGTTTTTCATCTGGCTTTTGTTGGAAAGCACTGAATTCAGAGAGCAATAGAGTTTGGATACAATGTTATAGGTCCTCATCAGTGGAATACAGCTCTTTAAGTCTATCCCAGATCTCTTTTGTCGTGGTGCATGGGATTACCAAACGAAAAGTATTGGACTGTAAAGAAAATAGGATCATTCTCATGGCTTTCACATTACACAACAACTTGCCTTTTTCTTTTGAGGAATCTTGTCCACGTCAGTCAAGAGCTTGTTGTACTCTTTTTGAGTCTTAATGGTTCTTTTTATTCCAGAATGAACAAAAGGACCCAATGTTATTATTTCCCAGATAAGATAGCCATTTTCTTCAGAACCAACGACATAGTCCTCAAAGTGATACGTCCAAACTTCATAATCTTGAGTGTATAGAATCGGGATCCTGGTTATGGACCTAATGCTATTGGAGATATTGATCGGATTGGTTTGTGAATCATCGTGAGACATGATGACCTTTTCAGATATCTGCAAAGAATCAAACTTGTAAAATTGAATTAGGGTTTTATCAAAAGCAAGAAACAACATCAATGAAGAGATGACGGCTCCTACAGATTCGATAAAAGCGGAAACCCTAAAAGATTCTTCCAACAAAAGAGATGCGTATGAATTACACAGTCTCCCACTCTAATACCAATTGATGAGAATAATATTCTCAAAGATCGATAGATTCAAACAAATATCAATAAGACAATAATAATTAATAGAAAACGATAAACTCAATGATGAATCAAACAAGTGTCGAATGATTAATATGCTCCACCTCAGAAGAATTCAATAAGAATTACTACTATAGAGGTGTGCTAGGGTTATAGTACCAAAGATATCTCGACAATGATTCCGAAGCCCTTTTCAATATAATGCATGCATGCATTATATATACTAAACCCTAAAAACAACCCTGGCTAGACAGGCCCAGACCGAGAATACAAAAGGACCTAAGAGCGAAGCCCAATGATGCAACCTCTAAACTCAACACTCATGTTCAGATTCGGATGATCCATGAGCTACCTCAAACTCTTGTGGTTTGTGTAAATGGTACATATAACCCCATAGAGGTAGTGTCGCCAAATCTTGAGGGCGAAGACAACGTTCCCCAACTCCAAATCGTACTTTGGATAGTTCGCCTCGTGAAGCTTCAACTGCCTCGAGGTGTAGGCAATAACATGTCCTCTCTGCATCAATACCGCGCCCGACCATGAGATAGACGCATTGCAATATACCTCAAAATCCTTTACGCCCTCTGGCAGGGTGAGGATCGGTGCCTCACATAGTCTCTGTCTTAAAGTCTCGAACGATGCTTGCTGCCCAGGCCCCTAGTAAAAGACCACGACTTTCTTCGTTAACCGGGTCAAGGGTACGACTATCTTGGAGAAGTTTTGAATGAATCTCCGATAGTAGTCTGCAAATCCCAAGAAACTCTAAATCTTAGATGGAGACTTCGGATCCTCCTGTCTCATCACGGCCTCTACTTTGGTCGGGTCGACCAGAATACCGTTTGGGTTGACAAGGTGCCCAAGAAACTGCACCTCGCGCAACCAGAACTCACACTTGGAGAACATGGCGTACAAGCTCTCCTTCCTCAGGGTATCCAAAACCTCTCACAGGTGCTCCTCATGTTGCTCATGCGTCTTGGAGTAAACCAAGATGTCATCAATGAAAACTATCACAGACCGATGTAGCATCGGTCTGCATACGCGGTTCATGAGGTCCATGAACGCGGCAGGAACATTGGTGAGCCCGAAGGGGATCACCATGAACTCATAGTGGCTATAGTGAGTCTGGAAAGCAGTCTTATGTATGTCCTCATCTCTGACCCTTATCTGATGATAGCCTGATCGCAAATCTATCTTGGAAAACCAAGATGACCCCTGAAGCTGTCGAAGAGATCATCAATCCTCGGGAGTGGGTAACGGTTCTTCAAGGTATCCAAAACCTCTTACAAGTGCTCCTCATGCTACTCATGCGTCTTGCAGTAAACCAAGATGTCATTAATGAAAACTATCACAGACCGATATGGCATCGGTCTGCATACGCAGTTCATGAGGTCCATGAACGCGACAAGAACATTGGTGAGCCCGAAGGTCATCACCACGAACTCGTAGTGGCTATAGCGAGTCCAGAAAGCAGTCTTGTGTACGTTCTCGTCTCTAACCCTTATTTGATGGTAGCCTGACCGCAAATCTATCTTGGAAAACCAAGATGACCCCTGAAGCTAGTCGAAGAGATCATCAATCCTCGGGAGTGGGTAACGGTTCTTCACCTTTACCTTGTTTAGCTACCTGTAGTCTATACACATTCGACGCTACCCGATCCTGGGTAGCGCTCCTCATATAGCCTCAGAACACAATCTCTAAAAACCTCTGATGCTCATAATAATCAGTCATCGGAAATATTGACCTCTAGAGGGCAATCCAACATGCTCGAAAACTCAAGAACCTCTTGGTAAGGGCAAGAGAGACAAATGATCGGGTAGCCTCCTAATCAAATAACACCTGGACCGGGATACCGTTCACGTGGAACGATCCTAAACAGCACACAAAACATATACATAAATATCATAAGCGACATAAAATAAGAGCTAGGGAGAAGAAAACATACCCATCACCACATCGGGTGCGGCGCGCACCTCCTCAGCGGTCAACTGGAAGGCTTGACTCCTCACCACCGGAGTATCCGTCTTGGCATGCCGGCCATCCGTAAGCCATAGGGTCGTTGGAGCTAACACTGCCACTGGCACTGCTGCTGCTGCTATCAATCTCGGACAGTCGGCCTTTTTATGACCCTTTTGATTACAATGAAAGCAAATCAGGTCCGATGTTTGGAATGTGGGGGTACGGGCAGTACAATCCTTGATAAAGTGCACGGTTTTGCCACACTTGTAGCTTCCCGATGATCCTACTCTACAAACTCCCTCATGCGACCTATTGTATTTCCTACAGTGGCTCTGGCCAGGCTTGCCCTTCGACCTAGTGTCGGATCCCTTGGGTTTCTTCCCTGAAACCCCACTAACCTTCCCAGCCTCTACCTTCCTCTTCCGGAGGTAATCTATGTCAATCTCCCTCTCCCTCGCCCTAGCTATTATGTCATCCAATGTCGGGCATGCCGAGCACTGACATGTTTCTGAATGTCAGCTCTCAGCATATCATGATAGCGGGTCTTCCTCATCTCTTCATCCCCTGCATACTATGGCACCATCCAATCCCTCTCTCTGAACTTGGCGGTACTCTCCACCACCAACCTAGTCGTATGCCTCATTTCAAGGAACTCCTTAGCCAGCTATTGAAGCTCCACAGCTAGCGCGAACTCAGCCCTAAACTGGGCCACAAAATCTTACCAAGTCATAGCCTCAATGGATGAGGGCCCCAAGGAATCACCAACTGACTCCCACCAATCTCTTGATCTGTCTCTCAAACATCTAGCTGCATACCGAACCTTCGACCCTTCAGGGCAGAAGCTCGTCAACTAGGTAGACTCCATGTCTACAATCCATCTCATGGTAACAATGGGATCCTTCACCCCATGGAAGTCTGGCGCATCAGATCCCCTGAAGTCCTTGAAGGAGAGTGTGTGTGTCCCTGCCTATCCGGATGCCATGTCACTCCTGAACGCCCTGAGGCGATCCTCCATCAACTCGATAATCCCCTCCTTGATCGACCCGAAAATCACTGGGGTCGCCTTAAGGATGCCTCTAGTGATATCTGACGTGATGAACTCGTGCAGTCTCTCATGAACCGGTTCGGATCTCGAACCTGAACTTGATCTTGATCCTGATCCTCTTGCTCCGTGACGCATAATCATCACCATTCTAAAATAAAACGTGCAATTATTAGCGTCATACAAAATCTCGAGAGGTCTCACACCCTCTACAAGTTCCCTGGTTCTATCTCGTCCCTCCTTGATTCTAGTATACATCCTCTACTTTCAGTAGTACAGACCCATACTACCTTTCACATCTATCCGTACTTTCCTCAAGGATTGCTTTGACTTCACCAGGTCCCTTCTACTACTACTGCACTCTTTGCTAATCTCGTCCTAGGCTTACCCTAGGGTAACTCTCCAACCCACTCTCTGCCATCAGCTGCATAAGAAGTTCCTGCTACCTTCACCTAACTAGCTCACGGATACCATTATATATTACTAAGACCAAATAATTCTTCGAATGAGAGGCCCTACCCTACAACGGTTGGACTCAAACAAGACCTGCGAAATAGGGCTAGACCTAACCTTCTGAAATTATTTTGTCCTCGCAATATGTAATGTAATGTATTCGTTTACTAGTTACCTAAAAACAGCTAGAACTCCTATTAGCACAAAGTAAGCACCATTTAGGCATTGAGTAACCCAAACCAATCATATCCTATTCAGGCTATCATATCACTGTCTAATCAGTTCTATCATGCAGCTCAACAAGCACATACGACAGGCATATCAGGCATCTTCCTAGATCCTTAGTAGGGATGAGCACTTTGTCCCAAATCCTGATCCCGTACCGGAACCGACAACGAACCGTACCGAATTTAAAAATATAGGACGGTACTTGGTACTCCAAATACATGAAATTCGGGAATCGGTACCGCCGGTACCGGTACTAGTACCGAGTACCAGTACCATTCCCGGTACCGGTACCGGTGATGTTAATTCGGTTCGGTACTCGGGATTAACTTTTGTTCAAATTTGGTATTCGGGAAATCATGAACAGGACGGGTCAGTACTAGTTCTGTCCCACGCTCATCCCTAATCCTTAGCCCCTATTCTAGCATGTAGTTCTCATACTCATATCATATCATAACATAAAATATATGGGTATCTTGGGGAAAACTTATTTGAGCTCGGCCTGTCGCGCACATCACACCTTGTTCTTTCTCAAAAATTTTACTTTAATTTTTTTTTTTGAAAACAATTTTCTTGTGAAAAATCTTTCAAACCCTCAATTTGATTCCAGACACTCCTGAAGGTGTGTCCGAATCCCTCAAACCAAGGCTTCGATACCAACTTGTAACATCCCAAATTAAGACACCAAAAATTTCATTTTAATAAGGCGGTTTATAAAATCATTTGTAATAAAACGTCACCGATTAACATCCTTTCTCAAAAACATAACTACATGTATCAAAACCATATCATACAAATAGTAATATTGTCAGAGTATAATCCCAAGAACATCATAATGTGGAAAAACATGTGTGTGTGTGTGTGTGATGAGCAACTACCGTGCCAGATCCTTCCCCTTCATTGAAGAGGTACCTGAAAAAAAACAGAAAACTGTAAGCACGAAGCTTAGTGAGTTCCCCCACCATACCACATACCACATAGCATACATATTGTCGGGCAACTTTAGGGTGCCAGACATACCCTGTCCGACCATTCTGGGGCGCCGACCTACCTTGTCTGGCAATTCTAGGGTGCCGACCTACCTGTCTGGCAATTCTGGGGTGCCGACCTGCCCTCCGGTTTATCCCAACCGGCTACAGGAACTATTTCTCCCCCTCCTGCTACCACATAATAATATATCATAAACATCATGTCAGACATATCCGCTGACCTGCCCTCCGTTTTATCTTAACCGGCTACAGGGACCATTTCATGTTCAACTTAGGTCAAGGTCAAAGTCAAGGTCAACACCTTGGTCAAAGTCAACATCTAGTTGACTCAACTTGCCGCGTTCCATAATCCTTAGAACAATACAACTTCGACCCTACTCACCGAGTCTTTCAAGAGCTCGCCGAGTTCTCCTCTAAACAAAATTGGGACCTTTTACAACTGGCTCGCCGAGTTCATCCTTGAACTCGTCGAGTCCTGCATTATGCAAAATGGCACATCTAGTCTTGGAATCACTGAGTTCTCCATGAACTCGCCGAGTTCTTCTTCATGTAGTTGGGACTTAGTCTTGAACTCGCCGAGTTTTGTTCTTGAACACGCCGAGTTCCAGATCCTCAAGTCCATAATGAACCCTACTGGCTAAGTGTTCTTCAACCTCAACACATTGTCCATTATTAGAAGAGGTTAGGGGAAAACTGCGACCTGACTTGCCGAGTCGTATGAGCGACCTGTCAAGTCCCTCCATGACCAAAATTGTTCAGCCAATTTTAGTGGGTCTTAATGCATCCAAAACATAGATCTGACCTCCTAGGGTCCATATTACACGTAAAGTCACAAACTTTACGTCCATGCATGGTTCTTCAAGCTTAAAAGACCCAAAAATGAGGTCCACAAGGTGCATGGGACTCCCATGACCATAACGTTGGCACTTTTATGCCATGGGAACCCTCAATGGTTCCAGATCTTAAGTTATACCCCTTAGAACCACAAAACCCCGAAAATGGATCTACTAAAGCTTAGAAAAGGTAAAAACCAACCCTAAATAGAGATCTAAGAGGGAGATGATCAAGGTTGAGGCTTTTTACCTTAAACAAGCTAGAAATGTGCCAAAACGTCTGGATCTACTTGCCTTCTGTTGGTCTCCCAAGCCTTCTCTTCCTTCTCAATCTTCTATCACACACAAAATGGTACAAAGACACTCAAAATGCTTTAGGGATTTGAGTTAGGGCTTTTGTCACACCCCAAAACCGAGAACGGCGGAAACGTTCTGGGGCAGAGGAAGTCATGTAATGTATCACAACAATGTAAAGTAGTAAACAAGCAACAACATCATCCATTGCATTAAGTATAATTCTAATTACACGTGTGTTCTTTCATAGTATAAGACAACATAATATGTAATCAAAATAAAAGAGGAGTCTTGATTTCTCTGTCTTCACAAAACCTGGTCATCGTACCTGTCTATTTGTGACCTGAGAATACAAGTTATTTTGAAAGCGAGTATATGCAATAAAGCTGGTGAATTCATAAGTATTAATGTGTCTTTGATTTGTAAAACTGAAAAGTAGAGACTTGTAAACATTTGGAGAAAAGTTTGTATAAGTATGAAAATGTTTGTAAGTACTTGAAAACATTTGAAAACCCTAGAAAATCCCTATGATTCCTACTAGTATAAAAAGTAGTCTTCTACCAAGACCAGACTGTTCTGAAAGTAGCCTTCTACCAAGACCAGACTGTTCTGAAAGTAGCCTTCTACCAAGACCAGACTGTTTTGAAAGTAGCCTTCTACCAAGACTAGACTGTACGCCTATTATTATTATTATTATTATTATTATTATTTTCTACCTCATTGATTATGTGAATATGGAACATGGTAAAGGTATTAATAATAAATTAACTGGATTTTTAATCCATTTGCAATAGTCGTATGCAAAGTGTAAGTACTGTAGTATTTGTAATAAGTGACTACTTTGTACTAATTTGCCTTAATTAAGGGTTAAGGTATAATGTGATGGCTAGAACCCATACTATACGCTCTCTATCAAGTGATTTTGGGAACCAAACACGAACCTGCATTTCTACAAGCCGTGAACATCCACATTCCTATGATTATGTATACCCAATATAATAATCACAATGTAGTAGTGATTCATTGGTATAGTTAGATCCTGATCTTGTTCCATGCTATAACACCTTGTTATGTTAGTTCTGTTATCGTGTATTGTAAGCGTATTCGTTTAAGCATATCTATGTAAGCATATTCATGTAAGCATAACTGTGTAAACGTATTCATGTAAGCGTATCTATGTGAATGTATCTATGTAAACGTATTCGTGTAAGCATATCTATGTAAACGTATTCATGTAACATGTAATGTATTATAGACTCATGAATGAACTGACTCTTATGTGATTCCTTGTACTTGGAATGGTAAGTAGTATCTCCTAACTACACCTATTATAGTTACTAGTGACGTACGAGTATAACCGGAAGTATACCTTTGCTACCCAAAGGTACCGAACTGACTAAGGGAACCTTTATACCTATATATGTATACATAATATATAACTAATATTTAGATGAAATTTGGACGAGCAACCGATGCCCTAAGGCCACATCCCAAAGAGGAAAAGAAAATAAAGCGAGCTAGTCGTCCTAAGTCCTTTAAACATTATTTATATAACTATACATATCTAGGCATGCATTTTACAATATAAAAGCATAAAATAAGTTTTGTAAAACCTTTGAAAAGTTTAATACCAAGAAACGATGACTTTATGTTAGTTTATAAAACGATTTGAAAGAATTTTGTTTGATAAGACAGTTTAATTATAAGGAAAACCTTTATTTGAAAACACATTTGTAACAGAATTTGAAAGGAAACTTACAGTATGTAAGACAGTTTGATAAAGAGTTTTAAACATGTAAAAACGTTTAAGAAAGTCATTTGAAGAAATCTGTTTGGAAAAATAGTTAACGTATAGTAAATCCATTTGCATGCTAGTTATTAATCACATGTGATTGATATAATAACTAAACATGATTCAACATGTATTCCCCCCCCCCCCCCCATAAAGCATTTATAAACATTTAAAAACATTTAAAAGGTTATTTAAGGGGTATGAACTCACCTGCAGTGAGCGGATCGGATGGAAGTATCGGATAAGTGCTTGATGTCAAGTGAAGACTTAGACACACACAATGATCCTAACAACATATGAAGACATATGTATATATATATATATATATATATATATATATATATATATATATATATAATTAGTGATTATAACACTAATTAAACCTATATAAACATCCTAATGTGAGGAAAACACTTTGGTCAAAGTGTTAGGAGGCTATCGGGTTGCAATAAAGGAGTGCAATGCCTTATGCGGGAGTTTATGGTCAATGGACCATGCTTGTTGGAGTTTACGGCCCAAGGGAGTTTACTCCTGGCCGTAAACTCTCAATTGGGTCACCAAATGAGGCTTAAAACTATGATAACTTAAGTGTTTAAGTGTTCCAAGGCTTAAACAAGAGGTTGGGTGGGTTTAAGGTCCAAGAATGACCTTGTATGGTGTTTACGGTCGGGGGACCACTTCCCCATGAGTTTATGGCCATAAAATCATGGTAAGAAGCACCATTTCGTGTATTGAAGTCCTTAGTTCAATGGTGTGAGGTTCTATGCTAATATCCAAGGGTTACTAAGGTGTTAGGGGCATCAAAACACCCTTTGGGAGTGTTTACGGTTTTCGGAGATTCCTAAACCGTAAACTCATGTTCTTGGGGAGTTTTTGGTGTTTCCATGTGCTAAAATCATCAAGGAAAGGATCTATGATAGTTTTCAAGGGTTAGAAGGAACTAGGGCACACTTTGGCCCCCATTTTAGGGTTTACGGTCCAAGAACACCTTGGACCTTAAACACCTTGTTCTTGGTGTTTCTTGGATGATTTCTTGATATATGAAAGTATAACAAGCATTAATATACTCTAGGATACGAGTACTTACAATTTGGATGAAAGCTTGAAGATCCTTGGGAGAGAAATTGGGTTTTCTCTAGTTGAAATAGAAGAAGTGAAGGAAAAATGGCTAAGTGCCATATATATAGTCTTTAGGGTTTACGGTCCAAATGCCATTGGGGCCATAAACGCCAAACTCTTGGAGTTTTGAGATTTCTAATATGCACAAAATGACCTGGATTATACGTCCTATGTTTACCTCTTGAAGGGTTAAAGCTCAGAATGCTCAAACGGACACCAAACGTGCTAAAAGGTTGCAGAAATGAGTTTGACTTTCTATGAAGTGTTTGACTGTATAGGATAGAAAATTTTGGGTTGTCACAGCTTTTCTGGACTATGAGAGACGATGGAGGCTGAATTGGGACTAGATAAGGCGTTTAAATAGGGTGCAACCCTTAAATTTTAGGGTTTCCTCTAGGCCGCCCTACTTGTTGAGTTGGGCTCCGACTCGTCGAGTAGGTTACTTAAAACTTGTGTCTGAAATCCAGTCTACTCGACGAGTTGGACCTCCAACTCGTCGAGTCCCAATGTAAACATGCAAATACTTATATTTAAAATACATACCGAGAACCGGGTGGTACAAATATATCATAAGTACCTCATAATATAACAAGTAGTGGTGTTTTGCGAAATCACTGTTCGGGCTCTGGCTTATTGTGCACATTGCTCCATCTCGTTTTCTCTTAAAATGTGATAACCCGATATTTCAACTCTATGTAATGACCTAAAAAGTCAAGTATTGTAACCACTTTTGATATAATTAAATTAACTTTGAAAATAAAATGTCGAAAAGTCTCTAATCAATTACCTACTATGTTAGATTTCATTAAACCGTGAACGTGCGTAAAAAGAACGCCCAAATCTGACTTCGTATAAGGAAGTTATGATTTTTCCATGTTCGGCTTAGCGACAGACAGCTAAAAACTCGAAACGGAGATCGGGCGACTTTTGGCCGGAATGACCTAAATGAGAATCAAAGGTCTCGACAATGGTTTTTCAACGGTAAAAGTCTGGCAAAAACAGACGTCGAATAATGAAGTTATGAATTTCTAACGAAATTTTCTTACCGCGACCTTTTAAAAATAAATAATAAAAATAATTTCAAAATTTGCCGACGGAATCTAAACGAAAGTTGTAGAGCGTAGTCTCACCTACGCGTGGATATAAAGAACGTCGAAATCGGAGTTCGTATGAAGAAGATATGAATTTTTGAAGTTTATTAAATAAATAAAGTATAAATTTTATATTAAATTTCAGTATTATCCGAAGGAGGAGTCACCAGGCCGATCCGAGTTATGCCCAGCATACTCGAGGTCTAGTCCTCGGATTGTCCACGTCGCCCCTATGCGAGGCTATGCCCCGTCCCATCCGAAGTTTCGAAGCAGTCGAGGATGCAGTCACGCATGACGTACGCGTACACCCAACGTAACCGCGTACGCCCAACGTACCGAGGCGGTTCCCAGCCCCTATAAAAGGGATGTGAGAGTTCCGAAGAAAAGGCCCAATTCCTCTCATCTTTCTTGCATTGTTGCCTCGTTTTCCGTGCACATGATATCCTGAAGCCCCGGTTTCCTCGCTCAAGTCCCGAAGGTCGTTTGTGCTCCCGAGATTCCCGAGAATCCCGAGAAAATCCACTTTCTCGATACGAAGTTCTGCGTAGTTTTCATCTCGCCTTCTTCGATCTTTCAAGTGAGTTCATACCCCTATAATCCACACTTTTAAATGTTTTATAAATGCTTTTATATGTTTTTAAGGGGGGGGGGGGGGGAATACAAGTAAAACACACGATTATTATCATGTGTTATATAAAGATTCATTATAAACTTTTTATCAATGGAATCATATATGATTTATAACTTTTATAGGGAAACTTTCGTATGCAAAATATATCATGATAACATCTTGTCTTTTGAAATGAAAAATGTTGTTATATATATAAATCAAACACTCTGCTTATACTGTATGTATATGTGTCCATTTTTCGCACTACAAAAGTTATACTTTTCATAACAAGTGAGCATTTCACTAAGGTTTACTATACAAACGAGACACACTTTTAGAAAACTATAATAGGTATAGTTTTATGAGAACATCACGAACTTTTACGTACTAGAATCACTATTTCAAAGAGATACATTCATATAAAAGAACAAACAAACATTTTCATACGTAAATCTGTTTTATACTAGGTTTTGTGAGACATTAAACTTCACGTACGTTCAAGTACACATTTCAAGTCTTGTATTATATACCAGAATCCCTTGGAGGGGGGGCATGGTGTTTGTGTATAGATCTATACGGGATTGACAACCCCGCGCCCTAAGTGTTAGCTACAGTACACCATTTAGGGTGACAAACGTCAGAACATTCCAACGCCTGAAGAACGTTGTGTATAGGCAAATCCAGTAAATAGCATGGTTATAAAACTCACATGGAGTATTAAAAACACATTGATTTACAGGATTTTTCAGACGTCTTGGCGACTTTACACATACATAAATTAACTACTTTAGGCATGAAAAACATTATTGTGTTACAGTTTTGGAACTTCTAAACTGCCACCCACATAAGGAAAAACATAAATTTTCTAGAAACAAAGATTGATCTTGATAGAAGGCTACACTTATACTAGTAGAAAATATGGGATTTTTGTAACGCCCGGGTTTCAGGGCTAAGCATATTTGTCAATGTAATAGTCTAGGTCAACTATTGTAACTCTTTTTGAAGTAATAAAGATGAAATATTTGAGTATTATGTGAATTATGTGTGTTTATGTGTTTATTATTTAATTATAACTGTATAATTAATAAAGAATAAAAATAAGCATCAAAATTAAAGTGTGAGATAAGCCCGATATCTTTAAATAAAGCTGTAGTGGTCGAAACAAGGATTCCGGGGATATAAGGAACGCAGAAATCCGAGTTATAACGAAGAAGTTATGACCCGTCGAACTTTCGCGACAGAACCGGCACGATACCGGGAAGCGTAAATAGTGAATCTATGATATAGTGAGATTTAGCCTTAGTGCTCTAAACAAAAGTCGTAGAATATGTTAGCCTTAGCAGTGTACAGCCCAAAATTCGAATATTAGATCGAGTGATCTTTAGCCAACACGACCTAAACGAGAATCGAAGATCTCGTTAAAAGTAGCGTAACGAGAAAAAGATGGGCGAAAGCGGATGTCGGATGAAGAAGTTATGAGGATTTATCGGACCAATCCTGTCCTGGTCTGTTAATAATAGAAAATTTAAAATCGAGTCAAAATTAGTCGACAGAGTCTAAACGAAAGCTGTAGAGTATGTTCCCACCTTCACGTGGATATAAAGAACGTCGAAAACGGAGCTTGTATGTGAAAGTTACGAATTTTTAAAGTTGGAAAGTGAATTTACAAAGCTGAGGCATGGACTGATGACGTGGCTTAATCCAGACCGTCGCTTGCGGCCCACGGTCCTCGGCTCGGATGATGACATGTCGCCTCGCATTACGCCCAGCGTCCGAAGTCTGTACGCCCCGCGTACCTTCGCTCTTATCCACTCCGAGAACGAGCCATGTGCGAGACAGCTGGAAGCCTTATCCGAGCCATTACGCCCAACGTAGGTTCGAGGTACGCCCAACGTACCAAGGCCTCGCAAGCTATATAAAGGGCCGAAGGCAGCTTCATTTTTCACACCAAATTCCATTCTCTCTCTAGTTTCTTTCTCTCTCTACAACCCCAAACCCCCCCCCCCCCCCTAAACCCTAGATAAACCCCCTAGCACCCTAAGGAAGCCCCGAGGCTCCCGGAGTCCTGAGAAAAAGGAGTCTTTTGGTTTCAAAACGTTGCTCCAAATAAGTTCCGGTTTTCGATAAAATTCGCTGTAAGTGTGCTACGCTTACGCAATTTTTTAATATAGTTTTCAAATAATTATAGGAATGTTATTAGGTCCTTAAAATAATTATTTGGGCTATTATTATGAGTTATATTGAGTCTTATTAACGCTTGTATAATACTAATAATAGCGAGACTATTAATTTGTCGTGGTTATCGTTAGACTAAACCCTAGTGGTATTAGTACTAGGTTTTATCGAAGGATTATCGTTTTGAGAGTATCGAAGCGCTATCCGAGTGCTGAGTCACCACCTTTCAGGTGAGTGCATAGTTACTTTCAGCTTACACATAGATATGAAGTATTTTATATAAATTACATGCTATGTGTGCATATTATATGGATATTTGCTATCTATGCTGGATGGACGTTTTTATACATGTTTTCAATGATTTAAACTGTATATGTATTTTATATCTACGAAAATGTTGGGGTAAAACATGGGTAGATGTAATAGGTGATGTGTGATAAAACGATGAGAGGCCTTGATGTTGATGTTGTTGATTCTGTCATCTAGCGGAGTATGGATTACGACCACGGACTCTTCTGGACAGTCCAGTGGAACACTAGCAGGCTCTGAACCTGTAGGTGTTTGTGAACGATGTATTCACCGGTGTACTCCATGCCCCACATGGTTGCCTTTAGGACATTTATAGTTAAGGAATCCCTTTAGCAGTAGTGTCCATCCCGATGATGATCCTTAGGTTAGGTCCCTTATGATAGGTGTTTAGGGACGTAAAGTGAGGATAACGGGAACGGGTAATCGGGTTATTGTTGATTGATGAAATTAATAAACTTATTTATTGTGGGTTGAAAACCCTATGTGCTCACCAGGCTCCCAAGACTGACCCACTCAGTTTTATGTATTACAGGTAGTGGCGCTTGAGCATAGATATGATGTTTGGACGAGGGATTACGGATATAGGCCTTTAGATATGAAATAATGTAGTAAGGCTTATATTGTATAGTTTATGCTTTTGATCTGTACGAACATGACATCCCAATTCTTTTAATGAAATACATTTCAATGGAAATGCTTTTGATAAATCTTTATCATATTTTGTTTTAGGACAAATTCCGCAACACTTTTATTTAAAATGTTACTCTGATTTTTAAACAAAGCAAAAACAAAATCGGTCTTTTCTGGCCGTGATTTTGGGGATGTCACAGTTGGTATCAGAGCATTAGTTTAAGCGAACTAGGAATTTGTAGGATTTCTAGACTTAAACTTAGTATGTTAAGCGATGATTGTGAGGTGTGAGCACTAGCTTATTTTAGGATTTGTGCCTATAATGCTTTTATGTGCTAAATGCTTTGTGCTTGATATGCTGTTATTTGTTCGGATCTATGGTCTGTTGCCCACCGGATCTGGAAACCTTATGTGTTTAGGATTCTAAACGTATGACTACGATATTAGAACTACCATATAAACGTTTCGGGGAGATAAGGATGATTTAAACATCAATCCTAAATAAAGATCTAGATTCACCTTATTCGGTGTATAGATCAAGATGGAAAGGACCCGTAGCGGAAACGTGAATGCAAATAGGAACCAACCCCTAGCGGTTCAGCAAATATCTGTTGTAGAAGAAGTTGCACCTGAACCAGTCACGATGGCCGAAGTGCAAGCGATGATCCAGGCGATGTTGGATCGTCAAATGGAGGAAACCAGACGTTTGCTCCAGCAAAATCGAGAAGAAGAGACTATTCAGATCGAACAGCCCGAGTTGAACGAAGGGCAGACTTAGGAGGGAAACTATAGTGGGACTGTTGGTCAAGCCAACCCACCGATAGTTAGGCAAAATCACCAGGATGGAGGAAATGCGGACGTGGATGCAAATACAAGGATTTCATGGCATCCAAGCCACCGAGTCTATCTGGAAGCCCGACGCCGGTGGAAGTCATGAACTGGATCTCTGAGATGGAGACGATGTTTGAGAGTTGTGAGTGTAGCAATAGGCAGAAGACCGCTCTCGCGGTTCCTCTGTTGAAATCTGGAGTACTAAGCTGGTGGAAGCTACTAGCTGATTTAATGCCCAAAGGTGAAGCAAGCAAGATGTCGTGGGAGGATTTTTTTGGTACACTTGAAGATGCAATACTGCTCTGAACAGGATCTTCTGGAGATCAACAACGAATTCCAGAATCTGAAGAAGGGGAGAATGAGCGTTACTGAATACGATGCAAGCTTTATTGAGAAAATGAAGCTTGTTCCTCACCTCGTCCCAACTGAACTCTCCAAGGTTAACAAATTTGCCCTCGGATTACCAGCGGACTTCGGTCCAATGGTCAAGCAAACTACCACACTGAAAGCCGCCATCTGGGCTGCTAAGAATGTGGAGACCCAGATACGAGAGAAGGGTCTGGAAAGAGTAGAGGTGGGAGAGAAAATGAAATTTGACGGATCCTCGAGGTCCGGTAAGAAAGGTAGATTCTCGAAGTCTGGTTCGAGAGGAGGAGGATCAGAAGCTAAGTGGTGTGACAAGTGCAAGAAGAAGCACCAGGGGAAGTGTGACGGAGGGGTCACTTGTTTCAAATGCGGAAATCCTGGGCACTATGCCAACGAATTCCTATTCACTAAGAAGGCCTGTTATGAGTGCAACGAGGAGGGGCACATTTCAAAGGATTGCCGAAAGAAGAAGGAGGTAGGAAGACCCAACATACCGCTGAAGCCGAAGGCGAGAGCCTTCCAGATGACGCTCGAGGCTGCGAAGGAGGCAGCAGACGTCGCTTCAGGTACCTTTCTTGTAAATGGTTTTCCTGCAAATATACTATATGATTCCGGAGCCAACTATTCCTTTGTGTCGCATAAATTTGGTGGGATATTAGCATTGCCTGTAGAAAAACTTGATAATGCCCTGATTGTAGAAGTTGCCAATGGCAAATTCGTACCTGTTAGTAATCGTATTAGGAACAACGTCATTGACCTAAACGGAAAAAAAATTCCACGAAGAGCTATTACGTATAGAGTTAAACGGTTTCGACATCGTTTTGGGTATGGATTGGCTTAGCGTCAACGATGCTGAGATTCAATGCCGAAAGAAAATAGTAAGGGTAAACCCACCCGGAAAGGAATCATTTATGGTATACGGGGACAAACGCAGAGTGAATTCTGGAATCATCTCCCTGATGAAAGCCAGGAAATGTTTGTCCAAAGGATGTGCATCGTACTTGGCATTCGTAATCGATGCTAAGAAGGAGAAGAAAGAGGTGCAGAATATACTGGTTGTGTGTGATTATCCGGAAGTCTTTCCCGAAGATCTTCCCGGATTACCACCTGATAGGCAAGTGGATTTTCGTATCGACTTGTTACCAGGAACAACACCGATAGCAAAAGCACCTTACCGATTAGCACTGACGGAGATGAAGGAGCTCATGACGCAACTTCAGGAGCTGTTGGACAACGATTTCATTCAACCTAATTCATCACCCTGGGGAGCTCCGGTGTTATTCGTGAAGAAGAAGGACGGAAGTATGAGAATGTGTATAGACTACCGAGAGCTGAACAAGGCAACGGTGAAGAACAAGTATCCATTGCTGAGGATAGACGACCTATTCGATCAGCTGCAGGGTTCAAGCTACTTCTTAAATATCGATCTTAGGTCAGGATATCATCAGCTGAAAGTGAGAGAGCAGGATATTAAGAAGACTGCATTTAGAACGAGATATGGACACTACGAGTTCTTGGTTATGTCATTTGGACTAACCAATGCTCCTGCAGCATTCATGGATTTGATGAATAGGATTTGTAAACCATTCCTCGATAAATATGTGATAGTGTTCATAGACGACATTTTGATCTACTCGAAAAGCCAAGAGGAACATGGCAAGCATCTACGGGAAGTGTTGGAAGTGTTAAAGAAGGTGAAGCTTTACGCTAAGTTCTCCAAGTGTGATATTTGGATCCGAGAAGTACAATTCCTGGGTCATGTGGTTAACCAAGAAGGGATAATGGTTGACCTAGCAAAAATCAAAGTTGTGATGAAATGGGAACGTCCAAAGAGTCCCACGGAGATTCGAAGCTTTCTAGAATTAGCCGGATATTACCGACGGTTTATCCAAGGCTTTTCTTCGATAGCTGCTCCGTTAACAGCGTTGACCCACAAAGGAGCTGCATATACATGGAGTGAGAAACACAATGAGGCATTCGAGAAGCTAAAGAAGAAGTTATGTGAAGCACCGATACTTTCTCTACCCAATGGAGTTGAAGACTTTGCGGTTTACAGTGATACATCTGGAGTCGGGTTGGGTTGTGTTCTGACCCAAAGAGAAACGGTGATAGCATACGCATCTCAACAATTGAAAGAGCACGAAAAGAACTACCCCACTCATGATCTGGAGTTGGAAGTGGTAGTATTTTCCTTAAAGATATGGAGGCATTACCTCTACGGCACGAAGTGCAAGTTGTTCACTGATCATAAGAGTCTCCAGTATCTCTTTAATCAGAAAGAGTTGAACATGAGGCAATGACGCTGGCTAGAACTACTCAAGGACTACGATTGTGAGATACTTTACCACCCAGGTAAAGCAAATATTGTTGCTGATGCTCTCAGTCAGAAAGTCAATCTTGAAAGGAAAAGGCCAAGAGCGTTAAGAATTGAAGTCGTCTCGAAAATTGTGGAAAGTATCAGGAAAGCTCAAGAAGAAGCTTTAGAAAAGAATGACCAAAAGGAAGAACGTTAGTGTTCGGTACAAACAGTCGAGGACTGAAGGTATTCCAAGATCGGATTTGGGTACCTAAGACGGGAGGAATAAGAGATCTTCTGATGGTAGAAGCACACAAGACCATGTACTCGATTCATCTCGGTAGCACTAAACTGTAGAGGGACCTAAAACCCTACTACTGGTGGCCGACAATGAAGCTCGATGTTGCGAAGTATATGGCTGACTGTGTGACATGTGCAAGAGTTAAGGCACAACATCAGAAACCGTATGGGAGTTTAGAACCTTTACCTATACCCATGGGTAAATGGGAAGACATCACAATGGATTTTGTGACTAAATTACCCAAGACGAAGAACGGACACGACATAATTTGGGTAGTCGTGGATCATTTCACCAAGAGTGCACACTTCATAGCAGCCAACGAGAAGTGGTCTATGGATAAGCTCGCAAATGCTTATGTGAAGGAAATTGTAAGACTTCACGGTGTTCCTCTTACGATTGTATCAGATCGTGATAGTCGTTTCACGTCAAGGTTTTGGAGGAGTGTACAAAAGGAATTGGGTACGAAATTATGTTTAAGTACGGCTTACCATCCGCAAACTGATGGTCAGAGCGAAAGAACAATTCAAACACTGGAAGATATGCTGAGAGCATGTACCCTTGAGTTCCAAGGGAATTAGGACGAGCACTTACCTCTAGTGGAATTTTCCTACAACAATAGTTTTCACTCAAGCATCAAGATGGCACCTTATTAAGCCTTGTATGGACAGAAGTGTCGTACGCCGTCTTGTTGGCTTGAAGCCGGAGAAAAGCAGTTTATGGGCCCTGGGATAGTCCATGAGACTGCAGAAAAGTTAAAGGTGATTAGGGAAAGAATGTTAGCAGCCCAGGATCGTCAGAAGAGCTATGCTGTCAAGAAAAGACGACCGATAACTTTTGAAGTTGGGGATTCTGTTTTGCTTAAAGTCTCACCGTGGAAGGGACTTATACGATTTGGGAAACGAGGAAAGTTGAGTCCAAGGTTTATTGGACCGTTCAAAGTTCTTCAGAAGATTGGGAACCAAGCTTACAAGCTGGAATTGCCCAAAGAACTCAATGCCATTCCTAACACCTTCCATGTGTGTTATTTAAGGAAATTCACATAATTCCAATCTCATAGTTAAGGATGGATGAAAATAAAAGGTTGATCGAAGAGCCTGAGGCAACTGTTGACCGTAAGACTAAGAAGTTACGACACAAGATGGTCGACTTAGTGCTAGTCCGATGAAAACATTCGAATGGGCCAAATCTCACTTGGGAAAAAGAGGATGACATATGAGTCGCTATCCACATTTGTTTGCTGATGCATGATTCCGGAACGGAATTATCCTAAGGGGGAGAGAATTCTAACGCCCGGGTTTCAGGGCTAAACATATTTGTCAATGTAATAGTCTAGGTCAACTATTGTAACTCTTTTTGAAGTAATAAAGATGAAATATTTGAGTATTATGTGAATTATGTGTGTTTATGTGTTAATTATTTAATTATAAATGAATAATTAATAAAGAATAAAAATAAGTGTCAAAGTTAAAGTGTGAGATAAGTCCGATATCTTTACATAAAGATGTAGTGGTCGAAACAAGGATTTCGGGGATATAAGGAACGCAGAAATCCGAGTTATAACGAAGAAGTTATGACCCGTCGAAGTTTCGCGACAGAACCGGCACAATACCGGGAAGCATAAATAGTGAATTTACGATAGAGCGAGAATTATCCTTAGCGCTCTAAATAAAAGTCGTAGAATATGTTAAACTAAGAACATCGATAAAAAGAACGCCCAAATCTGACTTCGTATGAAGAAGTTATGATTTTTCGAACTTTCATATTAGCATTGTACATCCCGAAATTCGAATATTAGATCGAGTGATCTTTAGCCAACACGCCCTAAACGAGAATCGGAGATCTCGTTAAAAGTAGCGTAACGAGAAAAAGATGGGCGAAAACGGACGTCGGGTGAAGAAGTTATGAGGATTTAACGGACCAATCTGTCCTGAACTGTTAATAATATAAATTTTAAAATTGATTCAAAATTAGCCGACAGAGTATAAACAAAAGTTGTAGAGTACGTTCCCACCTTCGCGTGGATATAAAGAACGTCAAAAACGGAGCTCGTATGTGAAAGTTATGAATTTTTAAAGTTGGAAAGTGAATTTGCGAAGCTGAGGCATGGACTGATGATATGGCTTAATCCTGACCGTCGCTTGCGGCCCACGGTCCTCGCCTCAGATGATGACACGCCGCCTCGCATTACGCCCATTGTCCGAAGTCTGTATGCCCCGCGTACCTTCGCTCTTATCCACTCTGAGAACGAGCCATGTGTGAGAGAGCTGGAAGCCTTATCCGATCCATTCACACCAAATTCCATTCTCTCTCTAGTTTCTTTCTCTCTCTACAACCCCAAACCCCCCCCCCCTAAACCCTAGATTAACCCCTAGCACCCTAGGGAAGCCCCGAGGCTCCCGGAATCCCGAGAAAAAGGAGTCTTTTGGTTTCGAAACGCTGCTACAAATAAGTTTCGATTTTCGATAAAATTCACTATAAGTGTGCTATGCTTACGCAATTTTTTAATATAGCTTTCAAATAATTATAGGAATGTTATTATGTCCTTAAAATAATTATTTGGGCTATTATTATAAGTTATATTGAGTGTAATTAACGCTTGTATAATAATAATAATAATAGTCATACTATTAATTTGTCGCGGTTATCGTTAGACTAAACCCTAGTGGTATTGGTACTAGGTTTTATCGCAAGAATATCATTTTGAGAGTATCGAACCGTTGTCCGAGTGCTGAGTCGCTACCTTTCAGGTGAGTGCATAGTTACCTTCAGCTTACACATAGATATGAAGTATTTTATATAAATTACATGCTATGTGTGCATATTATCTGAATACTTGCTATCTATGCTGGATGAACGTTTTTATACATGTTTTCAATGATTTAAATTGTATATGTATTTTATATCTACGAAAATGTTGGGGTAAAACATGGGTAGATGTAATAGGTGATGTGTGATGAAACGATGAGAGGCCTCGATGTTGATGTTGTTTATTCTGTCATCTAGCGGAGTATGGATGACGACCATGGACTCTTCTAGATAGTCCAGTGGAACACTAGCAGGCTCGCAACCTGTAGGTGTTTGTGAACGATGTGTTCACCGATGTACTCCATCCCCCACATGGTTTCCTTTAGGACATTTATTGTTAAGGAATCCCCTTAGCAGTAGTGTCCATCCCGATGATGATCCTTAGGCTAGGTCCCTTATGATAGGTGTTCAGGGACGTAAAGTGAGGATAACGGGAACGGGTAATCTGATTATTGTTGATTGATGAAATAAATAAACTTATTTATTGTGGGTTGAAAACGCTATGTGCTCACCAGGCTCCCAAGTCTGACCCACTCAATTTTATGTATTACAGGTACTGGCGCTTGAGCATAGATATGATGTTTGGACAAGGGATTACGGATATAGGCCTGTAGATATGAAATAATGAAGTAAGGCTTATATTGTACTGTTTATGCTTTTGATCTGTACAAACATGACATTCCAAGTCTTCTAATGAAATACATTTCTATGGAAATGCTTTTGATAAATCTTTATCATATTTTGTTTTGGGACAAATTCCGCAACACTTTTATTTAAAATGTTACTTTGATTTTTAAACAAAGCATAAACAAAATCGGTCTTTTCTGGCCGTGATTTTGGGGATGTCACAATTTTCTAGGAAGAAACAAACAAAAACAAAACATTTCATTTTAGTTCATACAAACATTGTCATTTAATACTTATGAAACTCACCAGCTAAAATGTTGATCTACTCTTTCAAAACTACTTGTATGTCCCAGGGATTTAGTAATTACACGTAACAAACAACTTTTGAAGAAGGGATGTTGCAGCGCTAGTTTAAATTCATATTTTGTCATCATATTGTAATTGGTTTTGAACATGTACCTTTTAACAATGTAAACTTTCAATTATATATATGATGGTTATATTGCTTTCTTTACTATGTATTTAATTGTTATGGTACTACATGAAGTCATCCTTCCCCGAACGTTTCCGCCGTTCCGGTTTGGGGGTGTGAGATAAAAGCTCTTACTCGTTTTAGAAAAATCCTTTCTTTTCACAAAATTTTCTCAAATCCTCAGTTTGAGACCAGACATACCCGAGGGTACATCCGAATCCCCCAAACCAAGGCTCTGATACCAACTTGTAACACTCTAAATTTTCAAATAGATTTTTTCATTTTTAAAACCACATAAAAACATAAATTCAAATTTTTCAAAAAACTAGATGTATAAGTTGTTTAAAACACAAGACAACAAAATGTTTGATAATATCCCAAAATCCTCAAAACATAAACTCTAACGGGTGTGTACAATCATGTTGGCGCCTATCTGCGATCTTGAGAAGTACCTGAAACACATTTTACACAAACACTGTAAGCACGAAGCTTAGCGAGTCCCCCAAAATACCACACACAAATAATTAGTCTCTCTCGGCTATATCTCGATAAGGACCCTACGGTCGATGTGTCTCAGTGAAGACCCTCCGGTCTCACAACTCAGGTTGGACCCTCCGGTCCTAACTTAATAAGGCACAAAATAATATATAGCATAAATCACAAAGACAAAGGCATGATATCACATAACTCAATATAAGCATATAAGACCCTCCTGTCACACAGTATTATCACTCAGGTAAGTATAGTGAGAAGACTCACCTCGCCTAGTAAAGCAATATATCCCACACTCGAACTGCTGGTCTAGACTTTACCCCTCCATAGCCTCAAAAATCCATAACTTTACCTAAATCCTAAAGTCAACGGAAGTCAACAGTCAAAACTGACCCAACTCGTCTAGTGCCACTACTCGTCGAGTTCCTTAGTACTCAGTAATCATGAAAGCCCGAGTCAACTCGTCGAGTTGCTAGCCAACCGGTCGAGTCCATGTAGAGTCCAGAAGATCGGGGAAAACCCTAACCACTCGTCAAGTTGTCCCACCAACTCGTCGAGTTCACTCTGAATCCAAAACGGGAAAACCCGACTCAACTCATCCAGTTGGATGCCCAAGTCGTCGAGTTCTTCATCCATTACATATTAAACATATTCCTGTCGATTCCAATGCTCCAAACTCCAGATCCAACCTCATAGGATGAATTTACCACGTAAAGTTGCTAACTTTACGATCATGCATGGCCTCACAAGGCTAAAACACAAAAAACTAAGCTTAAGAAATGGTTTATGACATGAAGACGGGTCAAAGCTACATAAATCTTGAGGCTTTAGGCCTAAAGGGCCTACTAGTGTCCAGATCTGAGTTCTCAGCTCCATAGCATGCTCACAACCATTAATGACTCAAGGAGAAGATAGAAATGGCCATAAAATCTCTAATGAAGAGATCTAACAAACAAGAAGTCAATGAATTAACTTTTTACCTTCAAATGACTGCTACCACTGAGATAATGCCGGATGCAAAGACTCCTTCTTGTTCCAAGCTTCTTCTCTTCAAGGAATGCACCAAAACCCACCCTATATTAGTTCTAAACACTCTTGAATGGAAGGTACTCGATTAGGGTTTGTCTCAGGGTGGTAAATTGATGAGGGAGGCGAGGTAAAGGACTTAAGGTCCTTTAAATAGGGTGTAAAGCCTGAAAATTAAGGTTTTCACACTTAGCTCCAACTTGTAGAGTTGGGTCCCCTCAACTCGTCAAGTAAACTCTAAAAATCGGGCGGCCATCTCAAATCTCTACTCGGTGAGTTGAGGCCTCCAACTCGTCGAGTTGCCCTGACAAAGTGAATATAATTTAATTAAATATTATACCTGGGAATCGGGATGTTACAATTTTCTGGCCAATAATAGATGTTAAAATATTAATTTGGATTTTATTATGTAATTATTTGCAACTAATGACTTCAAGAGAAGCTTTAGTGGGGAAATCATTTTAACATGAGTGTCTGATTTCATGGTTCCACTTAATATCAACATAGACGTATGTTGGTGCGCTTTTAACAAAACCACAAAACTTAATGTTTTTTAATTTAATGAGCTACATAGAGATATGAGTGGATGACTTTAAATTGAATCATGAGATTAAAAGGTAATTGATGGTTTTAGATGATGTTAATTACATAATTTCATTAGATGAATCATTAAACTCATAAATGTCAATTAAACTTCGCTTTTCTCTTGTATGCTCAATCTTAATTTGCGCATTTGCCTATTTGAGTCACTTTGGTTATTATTCTCGTGTTACGGAATTTCTTTGAGTTTGAATTTAAAAAATTAGTTGTTTAGCTAAATTTTATTTTATTTCAGTTTTTAAAATTAGGTTTCTTAGTGTAATCAAGCCAAATCACTTTCACCAATAATTATCTGATTTATTTTCCTTTAAGATAGATAGTCATTGTGGGTGCGATATCTGGTCTTATGACTATATTAGTTGCAAAATCTTATATACTTGTGAGTATATGTTTTCGTCTAACAATCTTCCTGAATTAATTTCATAAAATAAAATTTTATATAATAAATTTTATATATACGTTTCTTAAATATGATTCGTGTCACGTATAATACATTTCGTTGGTTAATTTAAAGAAACATAATATATTCGAGTTTGTCTATTATTTTTTTATGTACGTACCTGTATAAATACGAGTTCGTCTATGGTTCAACGTAATTTTTTTTTTATGTTTTCAATGTAATTTTTTATGCTTTCGATGTCCAACCATAGTCGAACTGGAATTTATACCGACACATACATAAAAAAAAAAAAAAAGACAAGTCTTTTTAATTAATGAAAGAAGGTTCTAAATTTACGTCGAATATGTCGAAACATTTACAACCTTAAATTTATACCAACACATACATAAAAATAAACACATAAAATATTAGTTTTTCTAAGTTAACGAACGAAAGTTATTATGTGTGACATAACTCATACGTATGAAATATATATATATATATATATATATATATATATATATATATATATATATATATATATAAAATTAAACACAAAAACATAAAAAAAAAATTGCATCGAAACATAAACAAACTCTAATATAATACATTTTTTTAAGTTAACAAATCAAAGTTATTATATGTAACTCTATTCATTTGTAGGAAACCTACAAATATCCATAAAAGTCCTAATGTTTTGGCTTCATAACCGATTTAGTCTTAATATGTTTTTTTTTAATTCAAGTAAGTCTCATAAACAGACAATTGTATTCATTTTGACCCTATATCAGGTTAACAGGTCATCTCATGTCACACCCCAAAACCACGAACGGAGGAAACGTTCAGGGGTGGAGGACGTCATGTACAGTATCACAACAGTGTAATATAATAAACAAGCAACAACATCATCCATTGCATTATAAGTAAAGTTTTAATACATATGTGTTCTTTCATTGTAGTAAGACACAAAAAATATACAATCAAAATAAAAGACAAGACTTGTCTGCTCCGTCTTCTCAAAACCTGGCCTCCGTACCTGTCTACTAATGACCTGAGAATACAAGTTATTTGGAAAGCGAGTATCAGCTTTAAAGCTGGTGAATTCATAAGTATATAAGTGTCATTGCCTTGTTTGTGAAAATCTGTTATGAAGGCCAAGTAAAACGTTAAATGAAAATGTTGATGTACGTATGAAAAACCCTAGAAAATCCCTTATTTTCTATCAGTTTGAGATGTAGTCTTCTACCAAGACCCGAATGTTTTGTTAGCAAAATGATAGTTTTTCCTTTCTATTGACTAGTACTAAAGTACTTAGTCTAACTCCTTGTTTATGTGAAAGATATCACAAAATAAAGTAATAGGAAATATGTAATAATGTAAGTGTTATCCGAAGGTACTGGTGCTAACATGTACATAGTCTAACTACTCGTTTATGTGAAGATATCACAGAATAAAGTAATAGGAAATATGTAATAATGTAAGTGTTAGCCGAAGGTACTGGTGCTAACATGTACATAGTCTAACTACTCGTTTATGTGAAGATATCACAAAATAAAGTAATAGGAAATATGTAATAATGTAAGTGTTAGCCGGAGGTACTGGTGCTAACATGTACTTATATAACCTAATGAACATCCGAAGATTGTCCAATTGTCCTCTGTAGCAGCAGCAGGGCGAAGGAAGGGTTAGTCCTGTAAAGGTACTCCTAGTATAAGTAATAACCGTAGGCATCCGTAGATGTTCTTCACCCACTGTTGCTAACAGATGGGTTCCGGAATGGTTAGTCCCGTCCATATATCCCGAGGTACTAGGGATAGGGACCCATCTAGGTATCCCGAGGTACTAGGGATAGGGTCTTGTCTAGATATCCCGGGGTACTAGGGATATGCAGGAAGATTTACACATAAGGTACTAATAAATCATCCTCGCAATTCAAGATACGAATATTCAAATAAGTATACACAGGTAAAGGTATCTACGTAAAGGTACTCTTGTAATGTGTTCATATATCTTGTAAACATATGTAAAGGTACTCTTGTAACGTGTTCATGTATCATGTAAGCATATGTAAAGGTACTCATGTATCTGGTAAGGTACTAGTAAGAACTCATTAATGAACTGACTCTTGTGTGATTCCTTGTAATAGAAGTAATGTTTGATATCTTCAAATTATCCCTATGATAATTTACTGTAATGTAACTGGTTGATCATGTAGGTTTATACACTCTTACTACTCAAGGGTGTGGGAAACTAAATGAAAGATGTAAACTATAACATCAATACATATATAAGAATATAAGTGTATATGCTTAGTTTAGTTCAAGAATGAAAAATGGTTTTGTAAGACATCTTATGGGTTTTGAACAATAATCAGCAATGACTTGATGTCATTTTAATAAACATTTCAAAGGTAAAACATTTGATAACAATGTGTTTTTAAGATGTAAAACCATTTCATGCATCACATTTTGTAGCATGTGAAATCAGTTAAATGACAAACATAGTTTTAAAATATATATCAATGATTAAATAATATGTTTGTTTCTACTTGTATTCCCCCCATTAAAGCATTTAAAATCATTTAAAATATTGATTAGGGGTATGAACTCACCTGTAGTTGGTGATTGGGATGAATTGAACGGTATAGGATGGCTAGGTGTCAAGCGAGGACTTGTACACGCACTACGATCCTAATGAACATATAATCACACATATATGCATTTAATTAGTCTTAAATCACTAATTGATAAAGTTAAGACATCCTAGACATAATAAACACTTTATATAAGTGTTTTAAGCCCTAAGGATTGCATCTAAGCTATTGTGGGACAGGGTATTTGTGTTTAGGGTTTCCAAAGGACCCTATAAGTGAGTTTACTCCCTATAAACCATCACACATGGAGTTTACGGTTGTAAACTCTTGAGTTTACGGCCGTAAACTCCCAAACATGTGTGTTTGGTGTGTTTTGAAGTCCCAAATGCTTTCTAGAATTATTCTAACTTGGTGGCTAAGTCCTTGGAAGGGTTTAAGGTCTAGAAACACTCCATTTAGGAGTTTATGGCCCTTAGGCCAATCCCCTTAGAGTTTACGGCCGTAAGCTCTAAGTATTGGGTGTTTTTGTTGTTTTCAAGCCTCTTGCTTTTGAAGGACATGTTCTAGACAATTGTTTAAGGCAAATGAGGACCCTAGGCACACTTTGGTGCCATTCTTTTGAGTTTACAGCCCAAGAGCATTCTCTTGGCCGTAAACTCACTTTGATAATTGATTTTGGTGAGTTTTGGTCCTTTATTTAAGTGGAAACAATTTCTTGTAAAGGTCTAGGGCTTTAGGTGTCATGAAAACACCCCTTATGTCCATTTATATGGAGTTTACGGCCTAAGATACACTTGGGCCGTAAACTCACATTTGTTTGTGTCTTTTGATGTGTTTAAGGCCTTACACTACATGGGAAAATAGTCTAGATACAAGCCTTAAAGTCTTAGAGTCCTTAAAACACCATTTTGAGTGTGAAAAGGGAGTTTACGGCCTATGAATCTCTTTGGCCGTGAACTCCCCAAACTTGGGTGATTTATGGATGTTTCTTGTTCCTAACATGCATACATAAGAGTCCTAAGCAGTTGTATAATACAAAGGTCGGTTTTGGCTTCGTTTCAGGAGTTTACCGCCCAAGAACACCTTGGGGAGTAAACTCCTAGATCTAATGATTTAGCCATCTAAATCATGTTATAAGCATCTAATAAGTATTCTAACACTACTAGAAAGAGTTACTCACATTTTGGTATAAAAACCCGAAGATCCATCAGAGAGAAAATGGCTTTTCTCTAGTTGGAAATATGAATAATGAATAAATTTGGTTCAAAAAACTATTTATAGTCCTGAGATATTTTGGCAGAAAATATTTTTATTTCAGAAATGATCTCTAATATAATAGAGTGTTGGAATAACGGTGTTGCACAAAACCCTAGTGCACCCACTCTCCTGATATTTCCTGAATTGTAAACCCTGAATTACTCAAACTTATGTGAAAAAGTCTGAAAATTAACAGTGACCACTATAACTTTTATTGAAGTGATATAGATTGTACAGAATGGAAATTTCGGGTTGTCACATCATCCCCCCGTTAGAAGGAATTTCGTCCCGAAATTAGAATTTAAGCAAGTAAGAAATTACAAATAACTAAGCAAAACGGTGAGGGTATTTCAGTTTCATCTGATCCTCACGTTCCCAAGTGAATTCCGGTACACGCTTTGCGTTACAGCGCACCTTCACTATCGGGATACGGCTCTGCTTTGTTTGCTTGACCTCTCGGTCCATGACCTCTACTGGTTCCTCCACGAAGTTGAGGCTCTCGTTGATCTCGATCTCGTCAAGTGGAATAACAAGAGTCTCCTCAGATAGACACTTTTTCAAGTTTGATACATGGAAGGTAGGATGTATGTTACTGAGTTCTTTCGGTAGATTGAGTTTGTAAGCCGCAGGGCCGATTCTTGCGAGAATCTCGAAAGGCCCTATGTATCTTGGATTGAGCTTCCCACGCTTTCCAAAGCGTATCAAGCCCTTCCAGGGTGAGACCTTCAGTAGGACTCGGTCGCCCACCTGGAACTCCAATGGTTTCCTACGCTTGTCGGCGTAGCTTTTCTGTCGGTCTCTAGAGGCTTTTAATCGTTCACGAATTTGAACGATCCTCTCTGTCGTTTCCCGAATGATCTCCGGACCCATGAGAGTGCATTCGGTAACTCGTCCCTTAGCCAACTGGGTATCACCCACTTCAGCCCAACACAGAGGGTATCTGCACTTTCGGCCATAGAGGGCCTCGAATGGAGCTGCCTTTATGCTCGTATGATAACTGTTGTGGTAGGAAAATTCTACAAGGGGTAAATGGATATCCCAAGCTTTTCCAAAGTCAATTACACAGGCACGCAACATATCATCTAGGGTTTGGATAGTTCTCTCACTTTGCCCGTCGGTCTGTGGATGGTAGGCTGTACTCATGTCCAGCCTAGTTCCTAGGGAACTTTGTAATGAGTGCCAGAACCTCAAAGTGAATCTACTATCTCGGTCTGAGATGATAGATAAAGGAACACCGTCCAGCCTTACAATCTCCCTAATGTAAGTTCTGGTAAGTTTTTCCATCTTGTCTGTTTCTTTGATCGGTAGGAAGTGTGCAGACTTGGTCAGTCTATCGACGATGACCCATATGGAATCAAGTCCACCCGTCGTCTTGGGCAACTTGGTTATGAAGTCCATAGTGATCCGCTCCCACTTCCATTCTGGTATCTCCGGTTGTTGTAGGAGACCGGAGGGTTTCTGGTATTCGACCTTGACCTTTGCGCAAGTAAGGCATTTACTCACAAAGGTAGCAATATCTGCTTTCATGTTAGGCCACCAGTATAACTTTTTAAGATCCAAATACATCTTATCTGAACCCGGGTGGACAGAATAACGAGTTTTGTGAGCTTCGGTCATGACCAAGTCTCTGAAGCCACCGTGTTTCGGTGTCCAGATCCGATCCATGAGGTATAAGGCTCTGCCACCCTTGACTTCCAAGTTCTTATCCATCCCTCTAAGGGATTCACCCGCCACATTTTTAGGTTTCAAAGCGTCGAGCTGAGCCTCCTTTATTTGCGTGGATAAGTGTGAATGGATAGGTAGAGTCAAAGATTTGACTCTACGACCAGTATATTCTTTCCGACTTAGGGCGTCGGCTACTACATTGGCTTTACCCGGATGATAACGAATTTCGCACTCGTAATCACTAAGTAGCTCGACCCACTGTCGCTGTCTCATGTTGAGCTCTTTCTGGTCGAAGATGTGCTGTAGACTCTTATGGTCTGTAAAGATCGTGCTATCTGTACCGTATAGGTAATGTCGCCAGAACTTCAGAGCAAACACAACTGCTCCTAGTTCGAGATCGTGGGTTGTGTAGTTAACCTCATGTGTCTTCAGCTGTCTCGAGGCATAGGCTATGACTTTACCTCGGTGCATCAGAACACATCCGAGTCCTTGATTGGATGCATCACAATAGACAATGAAGTCTTCTATTCCTTCGGGAAGGGATAGTATCGGGGCGGTGCACAAGGCTCGTTTGAGCGTTTGGAACGCTCTTTCCTGTTTCTCTTCCCAGTCGAAGGCCACGCCTTTCTGGGTCAGGGTTGTAAGAGTTTTCGCTAGGCTGGAGAAGTTCTGAATGAACCTGCGATAGTAGCCAGCCAGACCTAGAAATTGACGAATTTCAGTAGGTGTCTTTGGTGCTGACCAGTTCTCGATGGCCTTAATTTTGGAAGGGTCCACGTGTATACCTTCTTCGCTAACCACATGGCCCAAAAATTCGACTCGCCGAATCCAAAATTCGCACTTGGAGAACTTCGCGTAGAGCTTCTCTTCTCGCAATTTTTCTAAGATTTTACGGAGATGTTGACTATGTTCCTCCTTACTTCGACAGTAGATAAGTATGTCATCAATAAAGACGATGACGAACTGATCCATGTAAGGACGACACACCCTATTCATCAGATCCATGAATACTGTGGGTGCGTTAGTTAATCCGAATGGCATCACTACAAACTCATAGTGCCCATAACGAGTTCGGAAGGCTGTGTTGGGAACATCCTCCTCTAACACTCGTAGTTGGTGGTATCCGGATCGCAAATCTATCTTCGAGAAGTAGTTGGCTCCTTGAATTTGATCAAATACATCGTCAATGCGGGGCAAGGGGTAATGATTTTTAATGGTAAGTTTGTTGAGTTCTCTATAGTCGATGCACATGCGAAACGATCCATCTTTCTTCTTGATGAACAAGACCGGTGCTCCCCATGGTGAGAAGCTTGGTCGAATGAATCCCTTCTTGAGAAGTTCGTTAAGTTGACTGGAAAGTTCCTACATTTCAGCCGATGCCAGACGATAAGGAGATTTAGCTACGGGGGTAGCCCCTGGCACTAAGTCGACTATGAATTCGACTTGGCGTTGTGGTGGTAAACCGGGAAGTTCTTCTGGGAATATGTCGGGGAAGTCGCGTACTTCTCGGATTTTCTGGATGTCTTTCTGTTCTTGGTTGGTATCGACGACGTGTGCGAGAAATGCATGGTACTCCTTCCGCAAGCACTTCTGGGCTTGAATGCATGAAATGATGTGAAGGCTCGTACTAGGTTTGTCGTCGTAGATAATTAAAGTTTCGTTGTTAGGAAGGTTAAGACGAACTGCATTTTCGAAGCACATAATGTCGGCACGAAGAAGACTCAACCAATCCATACCGATGATAGCGTCGAAACATTTAATTGTGACTGGCATGAGATCTATCTTGAAAGTATGTCCATCTAAAGTTAAGGTACAACCTACGTATATGCAGTTTGTACTCTCTGTTTTCCCGTTAGCCATTTCTACTGTGAATGAATTATCTAATGCACATGGTTTTTGTTTAAGAAGGTGTGCAAATTTGTGACTTACAAAACTTTTCTCGGCTCCACTATCGAAAAGTATGCAAGCATATGAGTTATCGAGGAGGAACGTACCAGTAACTATCGTTGGATCAGCTACTGCTTCCTCATGGCCTAAGGCCATAACTCTTCCTACTCCGCCAGCCATCCCCGCTTTAGGGTAGTTCCTCTTGTAATGGCCCACCTCGCCACATCTGTAGCAAGTTTGGCCCATCCCGGCGTTTGGGACCTGGGCGGCTTGAGCTGTTGGAGCCTTGCAGTAATGGGCGGTGTGCCCCTTCCTATTGCAGTTAGAGCAAAACATCTCCTTGCAAGGTCTGTGGTGGTGGAAGCTGCATTTGTTGCACTTCGGAAGAGTTCTAGCATAAGTTTTTGCTGGTAAAGGGTTCGCAGGGGCAACAAGAGTCACTGTGGCAGCATTAATCGCCACAAGTTGTTGCGTATTGGAGGATCCTTGCGAAGCCCCTCTTTTCCTCTTATTCCATCCCTTCTTGTGGTAGTCGGGGTTGGATTTTTGTGGTACATGTGTAGGGATTGTTGTGTTCTAAGGTTTCCGGTGATCGATAAGAGATTGTGCCAGTTCCTTGGCACTATCAAAGGTAATAGGCCTGGAAGCGATCACACTTGACTGGATCTGGGGCGACAGTCCCCGGATATATCTCTCGATCTTTTTGCTCTGGAGAGCAACCATATCAGGGCATAAGTTTGCCAAATCATAGAACCTATTTGTGTAGGTAGTGATGTCGGATCCAACCATTTGCAGACTCCAGAATTCTTGCTTGAGTTTTTGTATTTCACCTTGAGGACAGTATTCTTTCATCAGCATGTCTTTCAACTTTTCCCAGCCGATGGAATACGCCACCACCAAAGTTAGATAGTTAACATGGCTGTTCCACCATGTTAGTGCTCGATCAGAGAAGGTACAAGCTGCGAACTTGACCTTGTTGCCTTCTTGGCATCCGCAGATCTCGAAGACAGATTCCATCTTCTCGATCCACTGTCTTAACACCATAACCCCACCGGTACCATTGAAGCTGCGGGGTTTGGCGTTTGTGAAGTCCTTGTAGGTGCATTCCCGAGGGTGTCCATGGCTTTCGCCGTGGTTCGAGGGTGGTGCACCTGTTCCTGATCCACTAGGGGAAAGAGCGTTGATTGCTGACACAGCAGCTGCAACTACTGCTGTGAAAGCTGCCTGGAACATAGTGGCATCGAAAGGATTTCGTGGTTGAAGAGGTACAGGTGGTGGTGGAGGTGGTGGTATCGATGCTTCGTTGTTTGGATTACGTCTTGTACTTCTACGTGGCGGCATCTTTAACTATACGTTTAAAAGATGACGACATGGATAAGAATAAATGATTAATGAATGTGTCTCATGGACTAAATCTCCATAGCCCAACAACAGAAGGAATAGCTAAAATAGACGAACTGACTAAGATAATTACAGTAAGACCAAATACCCCTATGGTATTTCTTTATGGTTGTGTTGGTCAGTTTTTAGACTTGTTGCCATATCACAACCATTCTTGGGCGTATTCTAATCACTCCTCGGACTAGCATAGTTGATCAGGCTATGCCATTCCCAAGACTGACCATATATCCCCAGGCTTACTTGTGATATTCAACAATCGTAATACTTTTGTTCTTGTCGTTGTGACATTGATTTTAGTATGAATGCAGGCACGTATACTTACTTAAATATTTTATTATTTAATAGTATAACTCTGAGACAGAGTGTTTTAATCCCATGTATTTATAGTTAGTATATCTTTTATGGGTTGATATACTTAATACACTATAAAAAATGCTCTGATACCAATCTGTCACACCCCAAAACCACGAACGGCGGAAACGTTCAGGGGTGGAGGACGTCATGTACAGTATCACAACAGTGTAATATAATAAACAAGCAACAACATCATCCATTGCATTATAAGTAAAGTTTTAATACATATGTGTTCTTTCATTGTAGTAAGACACCAAAAATATACAATCAAAATAAAAGACAAGACTTGTCTGCTCCGTTTTCTCAAAACCTAGCCTCCGTACCTGTCTACTGATGACCTGAGAATACAAGTTATTTTGAAAGCGAGTATCAGCTTTAAAGCTGGTGAATTCATAAGTATATAAGTGTCATTGCCTTGTTTGTGAAAATCTGTTATGAAGGCCATGTAAAACGTTAAATGAAAATGTTGATGTACGTATGAAAAACCCTAGAAAATCCCTTATTTTCTATCAGTTTGAGATGTAGTCTTCTACTAAGACCCGAATGTTTTGTTAGTAAAATGATAGTTTTTCCTTTCTATTGACTAGTACTAAAGTACTTAGTCTAACTCCTCGTTTATGTGAAAGATATCACAAAATAAAGTAATAGGAAATATGTAATAATGTAAGTGTTATCCGAATGTACTGGTGCTAACATGTACATAGTCTAACTACTCGTTTATGTGAAGATATCACAGAATAAAGTAATAGGAAATATGTAATAATGTAAGTGTTAGCCGAAGGTACTGGTGCTAACATGTACATAGTCTAACTACTCGTTTATGTGAAGATATCACAAAATAAAGTAATAGGAAATATGTAATAATGTAAGTGTTAGCCGGAGGTACTGGTGCTAACATGTACTTATATAACCTAATGAACATCCAAAGATTGTCCAATTGTCCTCTGTAGCAGCAGCAGGGCGAAGGAAGGGTTAGTCCCGTAAAGGTACTCCTAGTATAAGTAATAACCGTAGGCATCCGTAGATGTTCATCACCCACTGTTACTAACAGATGGGTTCCGGAATGGTTAGTCCCGTCCATATATCCCGAGGTACTAGGGATAGGGACCCATCTAGGTATCCCGAGGTACTAGGGATAGGGTCTTGTCTAGATATCCCGAGGTACTAGGGATATGCAGGAAGATTTACACAGAAGGTACTAATAAATCATCCTCGCAATTCGAGATACGAATATTCAAATAAGTATACACAGGTAAAGGTATCTACGTAAAGGTACGCTTGTATTGTGTTCATATATCATGTAAGCATATGTAAAGGTACTCTTGTAATGTGTTCATGTATCATGTAAGCATATGTAAAGGTACTCATGTATCAGGTAAGGTACTAGTAAGAACTCATGAATGAGCTGACTCTTGTGTGATTCCTTGTAATAGAAGTAATGTTTGATATCTTCAAATTATCCCTATGATAATTTACTGTAATGTAACTGGTTGATCATGTAGGTTTATACACTCTTACTACTCAAGGGTGTGGGAAACTAAATGAAAGATGTAAACTATAACATCAATACATATATAAGAATATAAGTGTATATGCTTAGTTTAGTTCAAGAATGAAAAATGGTTTTGTAAGACATCTTATGGGTTTTGAACAATAATCAGCAATGACTTGATGTCATTTTAATAAACATTTCAAAGGTAAAACATTTGATAACAATGTGTTTTTAAGATGTAAAACCATTTCATGCATCACATTTTGTAGCATGTGAAATCAGTTAAATGACAAACATAGTTTTAAAATATATATCAATGATTAAATAATATGTTTGTTTCTACTTGTATTCCCCCCATTAAAGCATTTAAAATCATTTAAAATATTGATTAGGGGTATGAACTCACCTGTAGTTGGTGATTGGGATGAATTGAACGGTATAGGATGGCTAGGTGTCAAGCGAGGACTTGTACACGCACTACGATCCTAATGAACATATAATCACACATATATGCATTTAATTAGTCTTAAATCACTAATTGATAAAGTTAAGACATCCTAGACATAATAAACACTTTATATAAGTGTTTTAAGCCCTAAGGATTGCATCTAAGCTATTGTGGGACAGGGTATTTGTGTTTAGGGTTTCCAAAGGACCCTATAAGTGAGTTTACTCCCTATAAACCATCACACATGGAGTTTACGGTTGTAAACTCTTGAGTTTACGGCCGTAAACTCCCAAACATGTGTGTTTGGTGTGTTTTGAAGTCCCAAATGCTTTCTAGAATTATTCTAACTTGGTGGCTAAGTCCTTGGAAGGGTTTAAGGTCTAGAAACACTCCATTTAGGAGTTTACGGCCCTTAGGCCAATCCCCTTAGAGTTTACGGCCGTAAGCTCTAAGTATTGGGTGTTTTGTTGTTTTCAAGCCTCTTGCTTTTGAAGGACATGTTCTAGACAATTGTTTAAGGCAAATGAGGACCCTAGGCACACTTTGGTGCCATTCTTTTGAGTTTACGGCCCAAGAGCATTCTCTTGGCCGTAAACTCACTTTGATAATTGATTTTGGTGAGTTTTGGTCCTTTATTTAAGTGGAAACAATTTCTTGTAAAGGTCTAGGGCTTTAGGTGTCATGAAAACACCCCTTATGTCCATTTATATGGAGTTTACGGCCTAAGATACACTTGGGCCGTAAACTCACATTTGTTTGTGTCTTTTGATGTGTTTAAGGCCTTACACTACATGGGAAAATAGTCTAGATACAAGCCTTAAAGTCTTAGAGTCCTTAAAACACCATTTTGAGTGTGAAAAGGGAGTTTACGGCCTATGAATCTCTTTGGCCGTGAACTCCCCAAACTTGGGTGATTTATGGATGTTTTCTTGTTCCTAACATGCATACATAAGAGTCCTAAGCAGTTGTATAATACAAAGGTCGGTTTTGGCTTCGTTTCAGGAGTTTACCGCCCAAGAACACCTTGGGGAGTAAACTCCTAGATCTAATGATTAAGCCATCTAAATCATGTTATAAGCATCTAATAAGTATTCTAACACTACTAGAAAGAGTTACTCACGTTTTGGTATAAAAAACCCGAAGATCCGTCAGAGAGAAAATGGCTTTTCTCTAGTTGGAAATATGAATAATGAATAAATTTGGTTCAGAAAACTATTTATAGTCCTGAGATATTTTGGCAGAAAATATTTTTATTTCAAAAATGATCTCTAATATAATAGAGTGTTGGAATAACAGTGTTGCACAAAACCCTAGTGCACCCACTCTCCTGATATTTCCTGAAGTATAAACCCTGAATTACTCAAACTTATATGAAAAAGTCTGAAAATTAACAGTGACCACTATAACTTTTATTGAAGTGATATAGATTGTACAGAATGGAAATTTCGGGTTGTCACATCTCATTTACAAAAATTATACTTTTGGCATAGATTTTAAATTTTATTACAAATTTGGTCTAAATTTTACACTTTTAGTCCAGATTTCAAAACTGTGTTACGATTACATCCTAAATTTAGTTTTTTATATCTTTTTTTAAATAAAATAAAATATGTTTTTTCTTGTTGTATAAAATCATATTTATATAAAAAAATCACATAAAAACCTTCTTTTTCTGTATAATTCTTTTTAAAAACTTTTTTTTATCTAACATGCCTATATAAAAACCTTTTTTTTATAGCATTTTAATATGCAAAATACATATTTATAATAATATTTTTTTATTTTAAATATCTATTGATAAAAACATATTTATGTGAAAATGCATATGTAAAATATATTATTATATACATATATACCTTAAAAAATGTGAGTATCCAAAACCATCATTGAGACCCACCTTCATAACCACCTTTGAACATGCGGCTGTATTGAAGAAGAGGGGTAGGGCTATTTTTGACTGATGATAGAAGAAAGTTAGAGATTGATCATCGATTGGATAATTATAATGTTAAATGAGATAGCAAGGAAGTTGTCGGCTGACCCCTTCGTTTCGTCAATAAGGACTTTAATAACTTAATAACTTAAGTTACTGAATGGGAAAATTTAAAATATATAATTGGTCTAATGTGTCATTTTCCCTTTAAAAGATTAGTTTTTGAACATTTTTTATGTTTATTTTATTTTTTTGATTTAGGTTTAGAATTTAACATTGTACTTAGATAAACATATTAAGTATATTATATTGGTAATTCAAAAAATCCATTTATAAGTTAGCATTCCACATTTAATAACATATTTAGATCAATAAATTAAATATATTATAAAGTTGAAAAAAAATAGGTGTTTTAGAAAAGAGCTTATTCGTACACATTTTTTGGTATACATAATATTGACATGCTTTCTAGCATATTGACCAACACCTATATAACATAAATTATTATGTATATCAAAAAAATATTGTGTACGAATCAACTTCTGTTTCAAAAGGATATGGCGCAAAAGAATATTTATTTTATATTAGATAATAGATAATTGATTTTAACAATATTCTATTTTATTCTGTTATTCATAAAAAAAAAATTATTGATATTATATATATTTACTGTTTAGATGAGTGAAAAAACCTCAGACTTCAAATCTTTCATGAGATAAAATACTAACCATTTAAACTCCTTATTTTCAGTTACAACGGCTCGATCTCCATATCCACAAAGCAAGGTCTGCTTCCACATGTTCTCATAAGGGGGATTTTAAATACACCAAAAAAAGAGTCAAAACCACCTTCTTAATACCATGAATAGTAAATTTAATTAAAAAAATATTAAAAAATAATAATAACGAATGAGATCACCGGTGACGAATGTTATTGTTTAGAATAAAATACAGAAATGGTCCTTTTGTTTTGTTTTGATATTCAGGTTTATTCCTTATGCTTTATAAAATACAGATATGGTCTTTGTGTTTTGTTTTGATTTTCAGTTTTGTTTCCTATGCTTTATAAATATTACACTTTTAGTCCTTGTTTCACATAAAAACATTAACTTATTCTTTCTTTTTTCTTTTTTATTTTCTTTTAACAATTTATTATTATTATTATTATTATTATTATTATTATTATATAACAATTTTATTTGTTCTTTATTTTAATAGAGTTTGTATAGATTTCATATATTTTTTTTTTCAAATTATATATATATATATATATATATATACATATATATATATATATATATATATATATATATATATATATATATATATATATATATAGGGTTAGGTTATTTTGTTTTTCCTAACTATTGTGTGCCAAAATACACAAATCTGGACCAATGGATGGAATTCATCAATGGACATGATTTGAGAGTGTATGATATTACAATAGGATAGCATGTACCATATAATCACACAAATTTTAGCAAAAGGGTAATTCGGACAATTAACAACAATTATAAAAGGAAATTTTTGGATATTTATAGATAATTAATTCTCCTAATTTTAAAAATATGATTTTTTTAATTAATTCAATTTTAATTCTAACATAATTTGTAAAAATAACTGATTTATTCTGTCAGAATATTTTTTTATTTAGAGTGATGCTCTTTCAGAATTTTATTCTATTAGTATATTATTGAATAATAACAAAGTTCTGGATCCAAGGTTGAAAAATAACTACATTCTAATATATTCTGGCAGAATAACATAATGCCAATCATAAACTACAAAATACATTCTGAAAAGAATACACAAAATAGATTCTTGAACTAATAATATACCAAAAAAATAATTGTGATTTTTTGAATAATAACAATATTCTGAAAAGAATAACAGGTGAGATTCTTAAAAAATAACAACATTCTTAAACACTGAGTGTGGTCATTCTTTAATTCATTCTTCAAACCTTTCCCATCAGTTCTTCAAGCCATTTCTATCACAAATTATGTTAGAATGCAACAGTAAAATTCTATTAGAATACATTATCAACATATAAGTATTAAAATTTTATCAAAATAAAACAGTAAAATTCTAGCAGAATTTATTATCAACATATAAATAATTAACCAAAACCATAATCAGAAGACACGAATAAAAAAAATTAATAGCTTTTTATCCTCTCAATTTATTAACAATCAAATGAATAAAGATAACAGATTTGATACTTCCATGGTCCTGCAAAACAATTTATAATACAATTGAAACAAAGTTGATTCATAAGTTTTGTTAAACACCTTACTTACAACAAAAACCTTTATGAAGAACCCATTTATATTTGCCAAAAAAATAGTTACACTTATATAAAAAGATTGGATTAAAAATCCAGAAACCTGATTTAAGCATTTTATCAAGCAGTTGGTATGCAGCATGAAACTTTCTTTAAATTCTCAATAACGACAGCTTATCCCCACAGGATATTTGATTGGAAGAGTAAGTCCTTTTCTTTAGTTTCTTTTCTCATTCATTATGAAAGAAATTCAGTGGTGTGGGGCTTAAAGAAAATCAGATGCAATGGTATGCCATTATGGAAGAGATAAAGAAAATACAAATTATTGGGGCAGGTTTCGATGGTTTTATCCTAGGACAGGTTCGATTCTCTTTTGTTCTGGATCAATAAGACTTCGTCATCTTTCAAAATTCAAAAAAAAATGATATGCTAATAAAAAAAGAATTTAAATGACTCACAGCAGGATTTCTTCTTTCTTAAGTTCAATCGTGTTCATTTTGTCCCAGAAATCGCTGGCATATAGAGTATTTGTATTCCAAAGGCTGCAAAAAAAAGAAAAAAATATATATTAAGTACCCATTCTCTATTTAAATCGCTCAAGCCATGCGAATACCTACTTGTGCTTTCCAGCCGATTCCATAGCATTCTTCTCCATCATCTCTTTCTTCGCCACGAATTCAAAATAACCAGAAAATCTTAGTTCAATCACACAACGAGAGAATAAGAGACATAAACGGATAAGAGTATATATAAAATGACCTGTGATTCTCATTTAATGATTTTCCAAATATACAACATTTATTTTTGGTTTATAAAGGTAAAATGACTAAGTTACCCTTTATTATTTAATTAATGATTTTTTTTCCTAAATTCTGATTGGAGCATTTAAGAACACAATATTTGCTAAAAATATTTGAATATATATATATATATATATATATATATATATATATATATATATATATATATATATATATATATATATATATTTGTCACCATCGCGCGGTTGAATCTCACGTTCTCCACTTTCAACTTCCTACTCCTTCATATATATGTATATATATATATATATATATATATATATATATATATATATATATATATATATATATATATATATATATAGATATATATATATAGGGTTAGGTTATTTTGTTTTTCCTAACTATTGTGTGCCAAAATGCACAAATCTTGACCAATGGATGGAATTCATCAATGAACATGATTTGAGAGTGTATGATATTACAATGGGATAACATGTACCATATAATCACATAAATTTTAGCAAAAGGGTATTTTGGACAATTAACTACAATTATAAAAGGAAATGTTTGGATATTTATGGATAATTAATTCTCCTAATTTTAAAAATATGAATTTTTTTAATTAATTCAATTTTAATTCTAACATAATTTGTAAAAATAACCGATTTATTCTGTCAGGATATTTTTTATTTAGAATGATGCTCTTTCAGAATTTTATTCAATTAGAATATTGTTGAATAATAACAAAGTTCTGGAATCCAAGGTTGAAAAATAACTACATTCTAACATATTCTGTCAGAATAACATAATGTCAATCATAAACTACTAAATACATTCTGAAAAAAATACACAAAATAGATTCTTGAACTAATAATATACCAAATAAATAATTGTGATTCTTTGAATAATAACAATATTCTGAAAGAATAACAAGTGTGATTCTTAAAAAATAACAACATTCTTAAACACTGAGTGTGGTCATTCTTTAATCATTCTTCAAACCTTTCCCATCAGTTCTTCAAGCCATTTCTATCACATATTCTGTTAGAATGCAACAGTAAAATTCTATTAGAATACATTATCAACATATAAGTATTAAAATTTTATCAAAATAAAACAGTAAAATTCTAGCAGAATTTATTATCAACATATAAATAATTAACCAAAACCATAATCAGAAGACACGAATAAAAAAAATTAATAGCTTTTTATCCTCTCAATTTATTAACAATCAAATGAAACTTTCTTTAAATTCTCAATAATGACAGCTTATCCCCACAGGATATTTGATTGGAAGAGTAAGTCCTTTTCTTTAGTTTCTTTTCTTATTTATTACAAAAGAAATTCAGTGGTGTGGGGCTTAAAGAAAATCAGATGCAATGGTATGCCATTATGGAAGAGATAAAGAAAATACAAATTATTGGGGCAGGTTTCGATGGTTTTATCCTGGGACAGGTTCGATTCTCTTTTGTTCTGGATCAATAAGACTTCTTCATCTTTCAAAATTCAAAAAAAAAATGATATGCTTATAAAAAAGAATTTAAATGACTCACAACAAGATTTCTTCTTTCTTAAGTTCAATTGTGTTCATTTTGTCCCAGAAATCGCTGGCATCTAGAGTATCTGTATTCCAGAGGCTGCAAAAAAAAGAAAAAAAATATATATTAAGTACCCGTTCTCTATTTAAATCGCTCAAGCCATGCGAATACCTACTTGTGCTTTCCAGCCGATTCCATAGCATTCTTCTCCATCGTCTCTTTCTTCGCCACGAATTCAAAATAACCAGAAAACCCTAGTTCAATCACACAACGAGAGAATAAGAGACATAAACGAATAAGAGTATATATATAAAATGACCTGTGATTCTCATTTAATGATTTTCCAAATATATGTGACATCCCCATTTTCACGGCCAGAAAAGACCGATGTTGTTTATGCTTTATAAAAATCAGAGTACTTCATTTTATAAAAATGTTGCGGAATTTGTTCCCAGAAAAACATCGTAAATACGTTATTAAAAATTTTCGAAGAAACGTATTTATTTCATTTTAAAACGTTTGGGATGTCATCGTTAATACAGAAACATAAGCATAAACAGAACTTACAATTATTTACACTAGTGATCTACATCTCTTTAAATCTCTCAGTGTAATGTCACTTCATATCAACACCTGTGATATAAATAAACTGAGTGGGTCAGGTTGGGAAACCTGGTGAGTACATAGGGTTTTCAACCCACAATAATATAATTATTATGTTTAAACAATCAAATAATCAACCCAATTACCCATCCCCATTACCTTCTTTATTCTTAAGGATCTACCCTAAGAATCAGCTATTTCTTATTCATTCATTCCTAAGGATCATCCTAAGGAAACAACATGAAGTCCATTGTTGCCAATGACACTTTGGTCAAGCGCAGCTGCTAATCTTGTCACTTAGGCTCAGCTGCCAGAATTAGGACATTTTCTATGAGGCGCTTCTGTCGGTATTGACCTTTAAACACTACTGTCATGGTCATAAGGCTCCCTATTAGGCGCAACTGCCGATACTATCCTTAGAGCGCAGCTGCTAGGACGTTTACCGTAGATCTAAATCATCTACGGGTTGTGGCGCAGCTGCCAGTGCTCATCTATAGGGTACTAGGTCCACTGCTGCCAATGTATACCTATAGGGCACTAGGTCCGTACTACTAATGTTCCTCTATTTCAGCTTTTATCCATCATCTACCCATGTTTTACCCAACATATTTTGTAGATATAAAATACTTTATACAGTTTACATCATTTAAAACATGTATAAAAATCTTTCACCAGCATAGACAACAAGTATTCAGACAATATGCACACATAACACGTAATTTATATTAAAATACTTCATATCTATGTGTAAGATGAAAGAGACCATGCACTCACTTGAGAAGGTGGTGACTCGGTACTCGGACAGCGCTTCGTTTACTTTAAAATAATTTCCTTCGACGAAACCTAGTATTATTACCACTAGATTTTAGTCTAATATTTACCGTGACTAATTATTAGTCTTATTATTATTATTATATAAACATTTAAACAATACTTTCCAACCACTATGTACAGACAGGGGCTAGACATAAAACACCGGAGGGCAGGACCATTTTGGCATATAGCACTTCTGAAATCCAACAACCCTATGCGGCCCTTTAAACCAGATTCCCCGTACCGCGAGTAGTTAAAAAGATATTATAACGACACTTATATAAGTCATAATAATAGCTCAAATATTTATTATAAATTTATAATAACAATACTAATTTTAAATATAAACTATATTTAAAATAGGGTAAGCATAAGTTACTTACAAGGGGATTTTAGCTAGGAGTCGGGCTCTGTAGGGGCAGAACTTCGTCGCTGAATCTTTCTAAGAAAGATTCGTGCAGCGCTTCAGCGCTCACCTTACTATACAAAAACTACAAAAAGAGAAGTCGAATCACGAGGGACCGAAATGCTCGGGGGATAAGGAGAGAAAGACTCTTGAATCAAGAGAATGGTGCAAGAAATATGAGAGCCCAAGCCTCTTATTTATAGTAATTGAATTTACAAAAACTACCCTTCACAATTACTTAATGACCTTATAGTTATATAAACAACTAAACACCCCTTTATAATACTATTTTAAATAGATTTAATGATATTTGCACTAAACTAATGTCGAAAGAACTCAACATTAGTCTTATAATGACCGCATCGTCGATACCTTTCTAATGATATATACATATGTATATATATGTGTACGTATATATGATTTATACTTTATTTTAATACGTAAATATGCTATTATAATTTGTAATTCGTTCATATGAACTCCGTTTTTGACGTTATTTATATCGACGCGTAGGTGGAGACGTACTCTACAACTTTCATTTAGACTCCGTCGGCTAATTTTGACTTTATTTTTAAAGTTATATTTTTAACAGGTCGGGACAAGATTAGTCCGTTAAAATCTCATAACTTCTTCATCCGATGTCCATTTTCGTCTGTCTTTTTATTGTTACGCTACTAATAATGATATCTTCAATTCTCGTTTAGGTTGTGTCGGCTAAAAATCGCTCGATCTAATATTCGAATTTCGGACTGTACACTGCTAATCCGAAACTTCGAAAAATCGTAACTTTTTCATACGAAGTCAGATTTGGGCGTTCTTTTTATCGAAGTTCTTAGTTTAACATATTCTACGACTTTCGTTTAGAGCGCTAAATCTAAATCTCGCTCTATCATAAATTTACTATTTACGCTTCCCGGCGCCGTGCCGGTTCCGACGCGAAACTTCGACGGGTCATAACTTCTTCGTTATAACTCGGATTTCGGCGTTCTTTATATGTACGGAAACCCTATGACATATTCTACAACTTGGTTAAGATTATTTATTCTAAATAATCTTTTTGTCGAAAAGTCGTTTTCGACCCCTATTGCCTCTAAATTGACTAGCCCGGATCTGCAGGCGTTACAATTATCTCCCCCTTTGGATGATTACGTCCCGGAATCATCAACGAAACAGGGTCATATAATGACTCCATACGTCATCTCTTCATCCTAGGTAATAATTATAACTTCTACATTCCTTCAATTCTATCTCTTAAACTCATTGACTGTAAGAGTACTCGATCGTGCACCTGCTCTCTACCTCAGGTTAGACTCCAAATTATGACCTTCAAGTCACAATCTCGATCCTTGCTGGATACGGACTTGAGATAAGTTCTTTTATTACTACTATAGATCGATGTGTCATATTCTAATGACCTATCATCGTATGTTGCAACACTTAGACTTAGGTCTCTTAGAGTTAAATTCTAAAACAGACTATGCCTTCCTTCATGTTCTAATGTGATATAATCACACTTTAACATTAGGCATTTCTAGCAACCAACTTCTTTAACAACGAGTGCGATACTTCTATTGATCGCTTTGATTTCAACCGTTTGGTTTAAGTCGGACGCTACATCAAACTTGGTCCTCTGAGCCACACAACATACTCATCGTAGTCGGACTCGATTCGATATGACCACTAGGGTCGGAATATCAACAATCTTCTTAGTCATTACCGAAACGATGGTAACAAGACACTTGAATAAAACGAAATCAATTACTAGCTTCTTGGTAACCTTGTGACTTTCCCTGATCCAAGTGTGAGTCCTGTGCTTCCGGTAGTATAGGCCTCTACTACCATTCACACCTACTCATACTCGTCTCAGGTATTGTCCCACAGTTTTCCAAGTCACCACACAAGAAAATCATATAACAGCTTAACACATCAGATATCAAAACGAAGGTTTTTATTATTCCTTGAAACTATTACATAGGTGTTAAAGTTCACCCTAGAATATGCCTCTAACAGGCTACATCATACGATTCTATGGCTACCTCATAACTCGATCTTTGGATGTCAAGTTGTCACTCCTGAATCCTCGCATTGTCATCTGCTTCGTCAAGGATCATTTGAAATGCTCTCGCCTTTGGCTTTGGCGGCACATTTGGCTTTGTAGCCCCCTCTCTCTTTGGGCAATCTTGCTTGAAGTGTCCTTCCTCATTACATTCGTAACACACCCTTTTATTGAATTTACACTCGTTGGCATAATGCCCATGCTTCCCACACTTGAAACAAGTTACTTCCTCACTGCATTTTCCAGAGTGTTTCTTTTTGCACTTCTCACACCATCTTTCTTCACTCCCTCCTCCTCTAAACTTCCTGGTACTTGATTTGCTTCTCTCATCGGGCTTCGCAGACCCCTCAAACTTCCTCTTTTCGCCAACCTCGGTCTTGTTGGCGGCTCTTCCCTTGATCATCTCCTCAACCGACTTGGCAGCCCAGATAGCTGCCTCCAAAGTAGGTGCCTGACGCACTGGCACTGCATATTCCCATGGAAGTCCTTTTGCGTACTTGTCAATTTTTGTCAACTCATCCGGAACAAGACGTAAGGCGAACTCCATCTTCTCTGTGAAGTTGTTGGTGTATTCATCAATAGACATGCTTCCTTTCTTTAAGGTAAGGAATTGGTTTTCTAGCTCGAGCAGATTTTGGGCTGAGCAGTACCTACGTTTGAAATGCACCAGAAATTCTACCCATGTTAGTTGCAGGGGCTCATTGGGGCTCAACGTCTTTCCCAAGGTATTCCACCATCGTACAACACCTCCTCGAAACTGACGCACTGCAAACGTGGTCTGTTGTTTTCCCTTGCAACCACACGTCATGAAAGCTAATTCCATCTCTGAGATCCAATCCATGACCCCGATCGGATCCTCCTTTCCAGTGAAAGTCGATGGCTTGCAAGTCAGAAAATCCTTGTACTTGCATCCATTCCTCTCGACTTCGTCATCTTGGTTGTTTTGTCGAACTATTGGTGGGTTGACTTGACCAACAGTCCCACTGTAGTTTCCTTCCTCAGTCTGCCCTTCGTTCAACTTGGGCTGTTAGATCTGAATAGTCGCTTCCTCTCGATTTTGCTGGAGCAAATGTCTGGTTTCCTCCATTTGACGATCCAACATTGCTTGGATCATCGCTTGCACTCCTGCCATCGTTATTGGCTCAGCAGCGGCTACCACAACCGGTATTTGCTCAATCGCTGGGGGTTGATCTCGGTTCCCATTTGCATTCACGTTTCCGCTACTGGTTCTTGCCATCTTGATCTATACGCCGAATAAGGTGAATCTAGACCTTTACTTAGGATTGACGTTTAAATCATTCTTATCACTCTGAAACGTTTATATGCTAGTTCTAATATCGTAGTTAAACGCTTAGAATCCTAAACACATAAGGTTTCCAGATCCGGTCGGCAACAAACCATAGATCCGAACAAATAACAGCATATCAGGCACAAGCATTTAGCACATAAAAGCATTTTAGGCACAATTCCTAAAATAAGCTAGTGCTCACACCTCACAATCATCGCTTAGCATTCTAAGTTTAAGTCTAGAAATAAATCCATATTCCTAGTTCGCTTAAACTAATGCTCTGATACCAACTGTGACATCCCCATTTTCACGGCCAGAAAAGACCGATGTTGTTTATGCTTTATAAAAATCAGAGTACTTCATTTTATAAAAATGTTGCGGAATTTGTTCCCAGAAAAACATGGTAAATACGTTATTAAAACATTTTCGAAGAAACGTATTTATTTCATTTTAAAACGTTTGGGATGTCATCGTTAATACAGAAACATAAGCATAAACAGAACTTAGAATTATTTACACTAGTGATCTACATCTCTTTAAATCTCTCAGTGTAATGTCACTTCATATCAACACCTGTGATATAAATAAACTGAGTGGGTCAGGTTGGGAAACCTGGTGAGTACATAGGGTTTTCAACCCACAATAATATAATTATTATGTTTAAACAATCAAATAATCAACCCAATTACCCATCCCCATTACCTTCTTTATTCTTAAGGATCTACCCTAAGAATCAGCTATTTCTCATTCATTCATTCCTAAGGATCATCCTAAGGAAACAACATGAAGTCCATTGTTGCCAATGACACTTTGGTCAAGCGTAGCTGCTAATCTTGTCACTTAGGCTCAGCTGCCAGAATTAGGACATTTTCTATGAGGCGCTTCTGCCGGTATTGACCTTTAAACACTACTGTCATGGTCATAAGGCTCCCTATTAGGCGCAACTGCCGATACTATCCTTAGAGCGCAGCTGCTAGGACGTTTACCGTAGATCTAAATCATCTACGGGTTGTGGCGCAGCTGCCAGTGCTCATCTATAGGGTACTAGGTCCACTGCTGCCAATGTATACCTATAGGGCACTAGGTCCGTACTACTAATGTTCCTCTATTTCAGCTTTTATCCATCATCTACCCATGTTTTACCCAACATATTTTGTAGATATAAAATACTTTATACAGTTTACATCATTTAAAACATGTATAAAAATCTTTCACCAGCATAGACAACAAGTATTCAGACAATATGCACACATAACACGTAATTTATATTAAAATACTTCATATCTATGTGTAAGATGAAAGAGACCATGCACTCACTTGAGAAGGTGGTGACTCGGTACTCGGACAGCGCTTCGTTTACTTTAAAATAATTTCCTTCGACGAAACCTAGTATTATTACCACTAGATTTTAGTCTAATATTTACCGTGACTAATTATTAGTCTTATTATTATTATTATATAAGCGTTTAAACAATACTTTCCAACCACTATGTACAGACAGGGGCTAGACATAAAACACCGGAGGGCAGGACCATTTTGGCATATAGCACTTCTAAAATCCAACAACCCTATGCGGCCCTTTAAACCAGATTCCCCGTACCGCGAGTAGTTAAAAAGATATTATAACGACACTTATATAAGTCATAATAATAGCTCAAATATTTATTATAAATTTATAATAACAATACTAATTTTAAATATAAACTATATTTAAAATAGGGTAAGCATAAGTTACTTACAAGGGGATTTTAGCTAGGAGTCGGGCTCTGTAGGGGCAGAACTTCGTCGCTGAATCTTTCTAAGAAAGATTCGTGCAGCGCTTCAGCGCTCACCTTACTATACTAAAACTACAGAAAGAGAAGTCGAATCACGAGGGACCGAAATGCTCGGGGGATAAGGAGAGAAAGACTCTTGAATCAAGAGAATGGTGCAAGAAATATGAGAGCCCAAGCCTCTTATTTATAGTAATTGAATTTACAAAAACTACCCTTCATAATTACTTAATGACCTTATAGTTATATAAACAACTAATCACCCCTTTATAATACTATTTTAAATAGATTTAATGATATTTGCACTAAACTAATGTCGAAAGAACTCAACATTAGTCTTATAATGACCGCATCGTCGATACCTTTCTAATGATATATACATATGTATATATATGTGTACGTATATATGATTTATACTTTATTTTAATACGTAAATATGCTATTATAATTTGTAACTCGTTCATACGAACTCCGTTTTTGACGTTATTTATATCGACGCGTAGGTGGAGACGTACTCTACAACTTTCATTTAGACTCCGTCGGCTAATTTTGACTTTATTTTTAAAGTTATATTTTTAACAGGTCGGGACAAGATTGGTCCGTTAAAATCTCATAACTTCTTCATCCGATGTCCATTTTCGTCTGTCTTTTTATTGTTACGCTACTAATAATGATATCTTCAATTCTCGTTTAGGTTGTGTCGTCTAAAAATCGCTCGATCTAATATTCGAATTTCGGACTGTACACTGCTAACCCGAAACTTCGAAAAATCGTAACTTCTTCATACGAAGTCAGATTTGGGCGTTCTTTTTATCGAAGTTCTTAGTTTAACATATTCTACGACTTTCGTTTAGAGCGCTAAATCTAAATCTCGCTCTATCATAAATTTACTATTTACGCTTCCCGGCGCCGTGCCGGTTCCGACGCGAAACTTCGACGGGTCATAACTTCTTCGTTATAACTCGGATTTCGGCGTTCTTTATATGTACTGAAACCCTGTGACATATTCTACAACTTGGTTAAGATTATTTATTCTAAATAATCTTTTTGTCGAAAAGTCGTTTTCGACCCCTATTGCCTCTAAATTGACTAACCCGGATCTGCAGGCGTTACAATATACAACATTTATTTTTGGTTTATAAAGGTAAAATGACTAAGTTACCCTTTAATATTTAATTAATAATTTTTTTTTCTAAATTCTGATTGGAGCATTTAGGCACACAATATTTGCTAAAAACATTTGAACCTATCTCTCTCTCTCTCTCTCTCTCTATATATATATATATATATATATATATATATATATATATATATATATATATTGTATGTCACTGATTCCATCCATCTCATGGTAACCTCTTGCAAGTGGACACTCCCTAACACCCGCATGTATCTGTCTTCTTATCTTATCGTGTCTTATCTTATCTAGTATGTATGTTATTTAATTGTTGACCATGTTCTTACACAATCATACATGAATTTTTACCTTACTACCATTATACAAGTACTAATTACATATACACTCACTCAATCATTATCGTTTACCCAACAAATCTTCAAATCAATATTCTTTTTGTAGACAAGAACTATAGACTATTATTGTTTTTCGCCAAATAATCATGTATGCTTTCTTAATAATAAATGTGTCTTCAAGAGAGCTTTTGTTTTCCACCATTTTGCTTTGTTTTTATTGAAACTTTTAGGCCCAGTTATATGTTATTTATCAAGAAATGAGGTTATCAAGTTCATATGTTGTTCCTTCATGGTGATCCGATAAGGTATATGATATTGCCATATATAGTTATACATTTTACGTGAAATCTTAGTGTTTTAGCTACATTTGGTCTTAAATTAGAGATAAAAGATACTTACTATGTTTAAATTTTGTTTTGTAGGAGCGAAGTCATGCTCAAGATAAAAGGAGCAAAAATATGGTGCTAGAAGCAGGATTGCTGAAAAGAGTCAACAAAGGTCAAATCATGGAGGATTTTTGAAGCACCACGACATGGTCATATGATTGCAAAGACATGGTGACGAGACTTGGATCGATATACTTAACGGATGATGTGCGATTTGGATAACTTGGAGGATATGTGAAGGAGTCGATACCACGACATGGTCATAACCTTATCACGGTATGGTGACTAAATTTTGGAAAACTTTATAAACTCGGATCTCATTCATTATTAGGATTATCCGTCAAGTTTTGGATGAACCCTAGCGATCATAAAGCTTAGAGAATATCAGTTGCTAGCAGAGATCGATAGTGGAACGAGATTCAAAGAGATCAAGAGATGAATAGTGATAATTAATTTCGTTTGCTTGTCTTAAACATGTTTAATTCAGTTTACTTGTGTTAATTCATTTGTCTACTTTAGTTATGGGCTAATAACCCTAAACTTTCTATTAGAGTAGATCAAGCACAGATATATACGTTGATTTTGATATTTACGTATTATTCTTAGTTGTTTATTAGTTATGATTGCTTGGTAAAGAACCTTACATATCAAAGTTGTTGCTTTTCCTCTTTATTGTTGAGTATTGTTAGTGTTAGACAATCAATCTATATTAATATGCTTGTATGATATGATTTTATAACTTTGACATTATATGACTAGTGTTTGATCAAAAACTATGGTTAAATAGTAAAGTAGAGATTTAGATGTTTGAGAATACATGTCATGAACATTCATATGTAACTAATTGGTATTCTTTATCATTGATATCAACCAAAAATGAAGTATTTCATAATACAAATTGAATATTGATTTGTAGGAATAGTAGTTCACTTGATCACTACAATTGATAAACTTATAAAATCAAAGGATTGGTAATAGGAACATGAATGCTAGTCATTATAGGAATCGGTAAACGAAAACGAATATTTCATTGCACTTTTATAGAAATCAACTATATTGAAGTGGAGAATCGAATCTAGACGAAAGTACTTTAAAATCTTGCTTGAATCGTTATTTATTATGTTTGCTCAGTTAAGTACTTATTTGCTTTTAAATCACATGTAGTTAATTCTTGAAGTTTTTGAACTTTAAAATAAAAAACTCTCATTTAATATTATGTAACATCCCAAAATTACTAAGTAAAAAATTTTGTTTATAAGTCAACCAAAACCATAATTCATTCATCTCAAACCATCAAAAGTATAACAATGTGGAAAATAGCTATTACAGTACAATATCAAAATCATAAAATGCTAAATACTCGTGGATGCAATGCGATCATGTTGGGCCCTTCCCTTTTGAACCGGAAGTACCAGAAACATTTAAACATAAAGCATAAGTAAAGCTTAATAAATTCCCCAAAATACCACATACCATACATACATATCTGCCTAAAGCTGTAATGGGTCTATTTCACCCTGAGTCCCTTCTGACTCTCTATGTCCCTTCCGACTTTCTGTGTCCCTTCCTTCTCCTTCAGTATCTTTAAACCAGTACGGGTATATTTCACCCCTATATCTAAGCATATAGTCATACTAGCAAGAGTCACAAAGACAATAAGCACATAAAGGCATATCTATAAGTGTCATGAAGGCAACTATTATCCTACAACACAATCCATTGGGGAGACATTGGTGATAAACAAATTACACTCTCAGGCTACTGCTACCACGGCTCCTCATACTGAACATTTCCAAAATCAACACTATTTAATAATCAGGGTAATAACCTCTAATCAATGGTCCAAATCATATTCTATCTTACTAAGGGTAAAAGACCATTTTTACCCTTCCCATATTTGACCTAACTAATCTTGGCCCAAAACCCATAATGACTCAAGGCCTAAAATTGGACCAAATGGGATTCTAGGAGTATGCCATGTGTACTAGGCTTAGCCCTTGGGAAAATCGTAACTGATAAAGTTAACAACTTTAAGCTTTTACTTGGCTTAATAAAGCCTAAAACCAAACCCTAACTTCTTAACTCCATAAAATGGCCAATAACTCATGCATAGTTGAACTATTCCCAACAAGGTTCGATTTATATGCAATAAGGACCTCTGAAACATCAAGAAATGCTAACCTAATCTCTAGTGTAACAACCCGTTATTTCCAGGCATTATAAACCGAGTCTTGTAACCCTTTTTGAATGTAATGGGAAAATCATCGATAAATGAGTTATTCAAAAGCTTTGATTTGGAGTATGCTATGTAGTAGATATCGTCTTAACAGTTCCAAATATATAAAGAACGTCCAAATCTGACTTCGCATGGGGAAGTTATGATTTTTCAAAGAAATTCCTTAAAAACGATTAGTTATAAAATAAATAATAAAAATAATTTTTGGATTTTGCCAACGGAGTCTAAACGAAAGTTGTAGATCGTAGTCTCACCTACGCGTGGATATAAAGACCATCGAAAACGGAGTTCGTATGAAGAAGATATGGATTTTTGAAGTTTATTAAATAAATTAATTATTTATTTAATTCAAAATTCGGATATTATCCGAAGGGGAGTCAGCATCCTTCTCCGAAGTACGCGCTGCGTACTCCTGTACGCCCCGCGTAACCGAGAGGATTGGCCTCGGATCGTCCACGTCGCCATATCCGAGGAAGCCGACCCGTCCGACCCGTCCGACCCGACGTCCCATCCGACCCGGCGTCCCATCCGACCCACCTCCCCAGCAACCCGTCCCATCCGACCCGAGAACCCAAGAACCCGTCCCATCCGAACCGAGGCAGTCGAGGCTTCGGTCATGCATGACGTACGCGTACGCAGCGCGTACGAGCGTACGCCCCGCGTACCGAGGCAGACCTGCCTTCCTATAAATAGAATGCGAGGGTTTCCAAAGAAAGGGTTCATTTCTCTTCTCTCTCTCTCAGCATTTCCTCGTTTTCCGTGTCCGTTCAAACCCGAAGCCCTGGTCTTTTTGGCTCAAGTCCCGAAGGCCGATCCTACTCCCGAGATTCCCGAGAATCCCAAGAAAAGTCAGTTTCCCGAGACGAAACTCTGCCCGGTTTTCCACCTCACAATCTTCAAACTATCAAGTGAGTTCATATCCCCTTCGAACACTCTTTAAATACATTTTAAATGTTTTATACTCTTTTTGGGGAGGAATACAAGTATACACATGACTAAAATCGTGTGAAACATTAACCTTTTCATATACTTTTCATACTGTTGTTTTAACTATCTTGTGAAGTTATTATGATACAAAACCCCTCACAACACAGCTTTACCCTCTTTGGGATATAATATGTTTATAAATAGAAGTATGTTTTATTTATACGTTTACACACAAACACATCATATCAAGGGTAACGTTCTTTACTAAGTCATTTCATGCATTCAAAGAACTTATGATTATGCTTTGTCAAACATTGTGAAAGAGGTTAAACTTTGCATACAAACTACTACCTTATTACGGACTTAGTTGAGAATCCATGAGTCGTGTATATCTTCAAACGTTACTTTCTTTATTAGAAAATAATGCTACAAGTCCTGTCTATAACCAGAGTCTCCCGTTCGGAGAACGTGTCAAATGTGTATAGATCTATACGGGAAGTCATGATCCCGCGCCCTGACTGTTAGCTACAGTCCGTCTTTTGGGGTGACAGTTGTCATAACGCTACGACGCCTGAAGAACGTCGCTACAGGCATATTATGTTTAGTATGGTTATAAAACTCATCGGATATACAATTATTATGGTATTATGCTTTTATGAACAAGTAGTCATTAAAACTATTCTTCATTTAATAAGGGCGATTTTCGTATAGCTTTACTATGTAAAACTATGACACGACTTACAAGCACGTCGCTTGCTTGCGATTTTCGGTCTTAAAAACTGCCAGTTATGTCAGGAAAATAAGGGTTTTTCCTGTATACAAACCAAACAACTAATAAGAAAATAAGGGATTTTCTCGGTACAATTAGTTGCAATTCACATCACGAGCATTCATATGCATTCCATACTTTTATAGGAAAATAAGGGTTTTTCTGGAAAACATGCAAACACTTTCGAATGGCATACATCTTCTCAAAACACTACTTATGAACTCACCAACTTAAATGTTGACACTTTTTCTTTGAAATAACTTGTATTCACAGGAAACCGCTAGCCAGGTAGCAACTACTTCTGAAGACTAACGCACTGGCGTTAGTAACATATTTTGGATCACCATTTTATATTTGATTTCTTTTGCAAACATGTAACACCTACAATCATGTAAACTTTTCAAACATATTTATATTATGGTGGTGTGTACTTTCCTTTCTATGAACTGTTATGATACTGAATATGACGTCCTCCGCCCCCGAACGATTCCGCCGTTCAGGTTTGGAGGTGTGACAGATTGGTATCAGAGCATCGTTTATAGTGAATTAAGTATATCAAAACCATTTTTTTTTATATACAACTATAAACTCAACTGGGCAAAAACACTCTGAGAAGAGTCATAGTTTTGAAATTAAATCTATTTAGTTTTTGTAAAGTAAGCATGCATTCATTTAGTAATAAATAACAGTTCCACATCGTACCATATTAGAAGTGTTATTAATGAGTTGTGCAGTACAGGTACGCCTTGGGACACGTAATCGGAACTGGGAAGGATATAGCCTGATCAACTATATTTGTCCGAGAGCCGACTAACGTGTGCCGAGGGGTGTCTGCAGTGGACAACAAATTTTAAAAACTTACCAAACTGTTATTAGAACCAAACACAATAATTTAAATGCTATAGGAGTAATTGCTATTTAAACTAACTTACATGTTTTGCATGTTCCGACTTTATTCAATTCTTATGACCCTATTTCTCGTACAGTCAAATGGCTGGATTTCACCACCCCAATGACCCCTACTTTCCCAACCACGGCAACGGAGGATGGATCGAAGATGATCCAGAAGAGGATGAGGAACCCATAGAATTGGGTGATGACTCCGGTACTGACTCAGAACCTGAAGTGATCGATCCACCACCCATTCAACCTCCTGTCCATGTGAGGAACTTCCAAGGACCCACTCCCGTTTGGGGAAGTCACCTACATCATTGGAGCCAACAACAAGGCATACGCCCTCCCTACGGCATGTGTCGGGACTTCTACGATGTCCGCGGTGGCAGTTCGGCTGATCGAGCACTCCCGGTAATGGTTGGTAAGTTAGCCAATCAGTCCTATCAGTCCGGAGTACAAGCAAGCCGACTCCGGGATATCAACGTGGAAGTGCAGGTTCACACTTCCGATATCCGTAGGCTGGACAAGATACAAGATAATGTCCAACTCCAGTCTGAGGCATTTCAGGCACAGATAATTGCAGCCCTAGCCGAGTTAAGAGAGCAACAAGCCGCTTTTGATCGACGCCTAATGGAATCGAAGCAATCAGATGCGGAGTCAAGCTCCAAGCGCAACCTACGTCGCAAGTAGTGCCTGCCAGGATTTCAAATTTTGTTATAAATTAGGACTTCGGATAAGAATTTCCTTTTCGTTAAAACTTTCTGTAATCGGAGACCTTTAGAAAGGTCAAAAAGTTTTGTCTAAACTCGGATGTAACACGACTATATGTTTTATATATATGGGGCATACCCCCCCTTCTCTGATTTTAAATATGTGTATTCCGTTCAACTCATAAGTGCATCCATTCAAACGTTATTAATAAATCAAGCTCAAAACCCATTGTTGATCAAACCAAATTCTTAATCTATTTAAGGCAGTTAACTCAATATCATTCAACTCACAACCACCAAAACTTATAATATCTCATTTTTCCTTTTGACAGAGCAATGCCTCCTCGTAGATCAGCACGTACCAACGCAACCCCACCACCACCTCCACCACTAACTTATGATCCGGCAATGGTCCAGGCTGCTATCACAGCAGCAGTAGCAGCAGCCCTCTCTCAAATAAACTCCAATGCCAATGGAGGTACAGGAAGCAGCACGAATCATCCCAATAGTGGCACCGGCCAGGGCCATGTTAGAGAGTGTACCTACAAGGAGTTCTCCAACTCGAAGCCAAAGACTTTTAATGGCAGTGGCGGAGTCATTGCACTAATGCAATGGTTCGAAAAGACCGAAACGGTCTTCGAGATCTGCTCGTGCCAAGAAACAAGCAAGGTTAAGTTCGCTGCTTGCACCTTCATAGATCGAGCCCTCACTTAGTGGAAAAGCCATGTGAACTCAGTGACGCTCACCGTCGCTAACGCCATGAGTTGGGAAGAACTGAAGGTACTACTACTGGAAGAATACTGCCCAAGGGGTGAAGTGCAAAAGCTTGAGCAGGAGCTCTGGAATTTGAAAATGGTCGGATCTGACCTAGTCGCTTACACAGCTAGGTTCAACGATCTCGCTGCTTTGTGCCCTACCATGGTCAACCCAGAATCAAAGAAGGTCGAAAGGTACATTTGGGGGTTGTCACCCCAGATCCAAGGGCATGTCCTAGCCTCCAACCCTATCACCTACAACAGCGCTAAACGCCTGGCGCAACGACTCATCGATCACGGAGCGAAACAGAGTACCATCACAACAGCCGCAAATCCACCTAGGGAGGCTCAGGGACAGAGTAGGCCTTGGAACAAGAGGAGGGGACAAATCCTCCAGGAGAACCCCAAGAAACAACAAGTGATAGCGACCCACGCTATTACTGTACCTACCAACTCTGCCCCCACAAGTTCATACAATGGAAAGCTACCGAAATGTAACCAGTGCAACTTCCACCATCACGGTCTCTGTCATGGCCTTCAATGCACCAGGTGCAATAAGAAGGGTCATACAGCCCGCTATTGCAAGGAGCCAACCCAACAATCCGCCCCCACTGCTAATACCGGAGTAAGCCGCGCTTGCTTTGAGTGCGGGAGCACAGGGCACTACCGCAAGGACTGCCCGAAGGCAAACAACAGGAATACCGGCGGAAGAGGCCGAGTTTTCGCAATGGGACAAGATGAAGCCATTGCGGACCCTACTGTTGTTACGGGTACGTTTCTTCTCGATAACTCGTATGCATGCATTTTGTTTGATAGTGGAGCGGAAAGGAGTTTTGTGAGTCACGACTTTAAAAGCATGCTAAAACCAATACCACAATCATTAAGTGAACCGTTCATAGTAGAAATGGCCAACGGGAAAACTGAAGGCACTAAAGAGATATACTTAAACTGCACCCTAACTCTAAACGATAATCCCTTCCAAATCAACCTCATGCCAGTCTCGATTAAGAGTTTCGATGTCATCATTGGCATGGATTGGCTGAGTTCACATCGTGCGGACATTCTATGTTACGATAAGGCCGTTCGCCTTAATCTGCCAACCGGCGAAACCTTCCTTGTCTTGGGCGACAAACCTAGTACCACTCTTAGAATCATCTCAAGTATCCAAGCTCAGAAGCACTTACGAAAGGAGTGTCACGCATTTCTTGCACATGTTGTAGACGTGAAACGCGAAGTCCGGGACATCAAGGATGTGCCCGACGTATGCGATTTTCCCGATGTGTTTCCCGAGGACCTTCCAGGGATACCACCCGTAAGACAAGTCGAATTCAGAATCGATCTGATTCCCGGAGCTACCCCAGTAGCCAAAGCACCCTATCGATTAGCCCCGGCAGAGATGCAGGAGCTATCCAGTCAACTGAATGAACTACTGGGAAAAGGATTCATCAGACCGAGCTTCTCACCATGGGGAGCACCCGTGTTGTTTGTGAAAAAGAAAGATGGATCGTTCAGAATGTGCATCGACTACAGAGAACTCAACAAACTGACGGTCAAGAATCGTTATCCTCTACCGCGCATAGATGATCTATTCGACCAACTGCAAGGGGCGAACTATTTTTCTAAGATTGATCTGAGATCCGGGTATCACCAGTTACGAGTGCTAGAGGAGGATGTGCCGAAGACCGCCTTCCGAACTCGTTACGGACATTACGAGTTCGTGGTGATGCCATTCGGATTGACCAATGCGCCCGCAGTCTTCATGGATCTGATGAATAGAGTATGCCGACCTTACTTGGATCAGTTCGTCATCGTTTTCATTGACGACATCCTGATCTACTCCCGAAGTAAGAAAGAGCATGGCGATCATCTGCGACAAGTTCTAGGGATATTACGAAAAGAGAAACTTTATGCGAAGTTCTCGAAATGTGAATTTTGGATCCGAAGAGTCGAATTCTTAGGACACGTGGTAAGCGAAGAGGGAATCCACGTGGACCCATCCAAAATTAAGGCCATTGAGAATTGGTCAGCACCGAAGACTCCTACAGAAATTCGCCAATTTCTAGGTCTCGCTGGCTACTACCGCAGGTTCATTCAGAACTTCTCACGAATAGCGAAGCCTCTTACAACCCTAACCCAGAAAGGTGTGGCCTTTGACTGGGAAGAGAAACAAGAAAGAGCGTTCCAAACGCTCAAACGAGCCTTGTGCACCGCACCAATACTATCCCTTCCCGAAGGAATAGAAGACTTCGTAGTTTATTGCGATGCATCAAACCAAGGACTCGGATGTGTTCTGATGCAGCGAGGTAAGGTCATCGCCTACGCCTCGAGACAGTTGAAAACACATGAGGTTAACTACACGACCCACGATCTTGAGCTAGGAGCAGTAGTGTTTGCTCTGAAGATCTGGAGACATTACTTGTATGGAACGAAGAGCACTATCTTTACCGACCACAAGAGCTTACAACACATTTTCGATCAGAAGGAGCTCAACATGAGACAACGGCGATGGGTCGAGCTACTCAGTGATTACGAATGCGATATTCGCTATCATCCGGGAAAAGCAAACGTCGTAGCCGATGCCCTTAGTCGAAAGGAGTACTCAGGCCGGAGAGTGAAGTCATTAGCTATGTCGATCCATTCACACCTATCAACGCAAATCAAGGAAGCTCAGTTAGAGGCCTTGAAACCCGAAAACGTGGCAGGTGAGGCCCTTAGGGGAATGGACAAGAACTTAGAAATCAAGAGTGACGGAGCACGCTACCTCATGAACCGGATCTGGACACCAAAGTTTGGGGGATTCAGAGAGGTAGTTATGAGCGAGGCACACAGGACCCCATACTCCGTACACCCAGGGTCAGACAAGATGTATCTAGATCTCAAGCAACTCTACTGGTGGCCAAACATGAAAGCGGAGATCGCTACGTATGTGAGCAAGTGTCTAACTTGCGCCAAAATAAAAATAGAACACCAAAAACCCTCAGGCCTACTCCAACAACCTGATATACCTGAGTGGAAATGGGAGCAGATTTCCATGGACTTCATAACCAAACTGCCCAAAACTCAGAGTGGCCAAGATACTATTTGGGTAATCGTCGACAGATTAACCAAATCAGCCCATTTCTTACCTATCAAGGAAACCGATAGGATGGAAAAACTATCAAGAACCTACATCCGGGAGATCGTACGACTTCATGGAGTACCAATGTCCATCATCTCAGATAGAGACAGCAGGTTCACTTCCAGATTTTGGCAATCACTGCAAAAATCCATGGGAACGAGGTTGGACATGAGTACAGCATACCACCCTCAAACTGACGGACAGAGTGAGAGGACGATCCAAACCTTGGAAGACATGTTGCGAGCATGTGTAATCGACTTTGGCAAGGCATGGGATATTCACTTGCCTTTGGTCGAGTTCTCTTATAACAATAGTTATCATACTAGTATCAAGACCGCTCCGTTCGAAGCCCTTTACGGCCGTAGGTGCAGATCACCCCTGTGCTGGACGGAAGTGGGCGACACCCAATTGGCAAAAGGTCTAGTCACTAAGAGCACCCTTACTGGCCCAGAGATCATCAGAGAGACTACCGAAAGATCGTGCAAATACGAGAACGACTGAAGTCCTCAAGGGATAGGCAAAAGAGCTATGCCGACAGGAGACGTAAACCCTTGGAATTCCAGATTGGCGACCGTGTGCTACTGAAGGTCTCACCCTGGAAAGGCGTGATACGCTTTGGGAAGCGTGGAAAGCTAAATCCCAGATACATTGGACCCTTCGAAATCATTTCGAGAGTTGGTCCAGTGGCTTACAAACTCCAACTTCCAATCGAGCTTAACAAAGTGCATCCCGTATTCCACGTGTCGAACCTGAAAAAGTGTTTATCCGACGAAACACTTGTAATTCCACTCGATGAAATCGCGTTAAACGAAAATCTCAACTTTGTGGAAGAACCCGTCGAGATCATGGATAGGGAAGTTAAAAGGACCAAGCAGAGTCGCATTCCAATAGTAAAAGTTCGATGGAATGCTAAGAGAGGACCCGAATTCACATGGGAACGGGAAGACCAAATGCTACAGAAGTATCCGCATCTCTTCCTCAGCCCCTAAAACTCTTACCTTGTATTAAATTTCGGGACGAAATTCCGTTTAACGGGGGGATGATGTAACAACCCGTTATTTCCAGGCATTATAAACCGAGTCTTGTAACCCTTTTTGAATGTAATGGGAAAATCATCGATAAATGAGTTATTCAAAAGCTTTGATTTGGAGTACGCTATGTAGTAGATATCGTCTTAAAAGTTCCAAATATATAAAGAACGTCCAAATCTGACTTCGCATGGGGAAGTTATGATTTTTCAAAGAAATTCCTTAAAAACGATTAGTTATAAAATAAATAATAAAAATAATTTTTGGATTTTGCCAACGGAGTCTAAACGAAAGTTGTAGATCGTAGTCTCACCTACGCCTGGATATAAAGACCATCGAAAACGGAGTTCGTATGAAGAAGATATGGATTTTTGAAGTTTATTAAATAAATTAATTATTTATTTAATTCAAAATTCGGATATTATCCGAAGGGGAGTCAGCATCCTTCTCCGAAGTACGCGCTGCGTACTCCTGTACGCCCCGCGTAACCGAGAGGCTTGGCCTCGGATCGTCCACGTCGCCATATCCGAGGAAGCCGACCCGTCCGACCCGACGTCCCATCCGACCCGGCGTCCCATCCGACCCACCTCCCCAGCAACCCGTCCCATCCGACCCGAGAACCCAAGAACCCGTCCCATCCGAACCGAGGCAGTCGAGGCTTCGGTCATGCATGACGTACGCGTACGCAGCGCGTACGAGCGTACGCCCCGCGTACCGAGGCAGACCTGCCTTCCTATAAATAGAATGCGAGGGTTTCCAAAGAAAGGGTTCATTTCTCTTCTCTCTCTCTCAGCATTTCCTCGTTTTCCGTGTCCGTTCAAACCCGAAGCCCTGGTCTTTTTGGCTCAAGTCCCGAAGGCCGATCCTACTCCCGAGATTCCCGAGAATCCCAAGAAAAGTCAGTTTCCCGAGACGAAACTCTGCCCGGTTTTCCACCTCACAATCTTCAAACTATCAAGTGAGTTCATATCCCCTTCGAACACTCTTTAAATACATTTTAAATGTTTTATACTCTTTTTGGGGAGGAATACAAGTATACACATGACTAAAATCGTGTGAAACATTAACCTTTTCATATACTTTTCATACTGTTGTTTTAACTATCTTGTGAAGTTATTATGATACAAAACCCCTCACAACACAGCTTTACCCTCTTTGGGATATAATATGTTTATAAATAGAAGTATGTTTTATTTATACGTTTACACACAAACACATCATATCAAGGGTAACGTTCTTTACTAAGTCATTTCATGCATTCAAAGAACTTATGATTATGCTTTGTCAAACATTGTGAAAGAGGTTAAACTTTGCATACAAACTACTACCTTATTACGGACTTAGTTGAGAATCCATGAGTCGTGTACATCTTCAAACGTTACTTTCTTTATTAGAAAATAATGCTACAAGTCCTGTCTATAACCAGAGTCTCCCGTTCGGAGAACGTGTCAAATGTGTATAGATCTATACGGGAAGTCATGATCCCGCGCCCTGACTGTTAGCTACAGTCTGTCTTTTGGGGTGACAGTTGTCATAACGCTACGACGCCTGAAGAACGTCGCTACAGGCATATTATGTTTAGTATGGTTATAAAACTCATCGGATATACAATTATTATGGTATTATGCTTTTATGAACAAGTAGTCATTAAAACTATTCTTCATTTAATAAGGGCGATTTTCGTATAGCTTTACTATGTAAAACTATGACACGACTTACAAGCACGTCGCTTGCTTGCGATTTTCGGTCTTAAAAACTGCCAGTTATGTCAGGAAAATAAGGGTTTTTCCTGTATACAAACCAAACAACTAATAAGAAAATAAGGGATTTTCTCGGTACAATTAGTTGCAATTCACATCACGAGCATTCATATGCATTCCATACTTTTATAGGAAAATAAGGGTTTTTCTGGAAAACATGCAAACACTTTCGAATGGCATACATCTTCTCAAAACACTACTTATGAACTCACCAACTTAAATGTTGACACTTTTTCTTTGAAATAACTTGTATTCACAGGAAACCGCTAGCCAGGTAGCAACTACTTCTGAAGACTAACGCACTGGCGTTAGTAACATATTTTGGATCACCATTTTATATTTGATTTCTTTTGCAAACATGTAACACCTACAATCATGTAAACTTTTCAAACATATTTATATTATGGTGGTGTGTACTTTCCTTTCTATGAACTGTTATGATACTGAATATGACGTCCTCCGCCCCCGAACGATTCCGCCGTTCAGGTTTGGGGGTGTGACATCTAGAGTAGCTCCTACTCACATGAGCCAACCCTTGGGACCAAAACATGTTAAAACCCTAAACTATTCTAGATCTATTCAAGAGAATCATAGAGGTTGAGATTTTATACCTTCTAGAAGATGATGAAGATGAGTAGAGTCTGGATCTAAAAGCTATGGACTTGGCGCACACCTTCCAACTTCTCATTCTTTACTATAACACACCAAAAATCATACAAAAGCTTGAGATTCTCACAAATGGAGCTAGGGTTCCGTGGGGGCTGAAAGAGAGGGTGGTGGCTGATGACAAGAAGGGTTTCCAAGGATTTAAGGTCCTTAAGTAGGGTCCAAGACCCTAAAATTAGGTTTTGCATTCACTACGAGTACGTCCTGGGTACTCTAGCTACACCATGCATACTCAAGGGAAACACCTCGTCCAATTTAATGAGTACACCTTGCGTAACCTTAATTACACCCCGATAACGGCCATCCATGCAAAAATGTAAATATACAAACTTTAAAGAATTTACCTGGGAACCAGGTGTTACAGTTCTCCCCCACTTGAATCAGACTTCGTCCTCCAAGTCTGCCTCCACAAATAACTCTGGATAATGCTCCTTCATCTCCTCCTCAGTCTCCCAAGTCCAATCTAAGCCTTTTTCGGTGCTGCCATTGCACCTTCACCAGGTTCACCACCTTGTTTTTTAGGGCCTTGGTCTTCCTGTCGAGGATTGCAACTAGTCTCTCTATGTAATTCAGGCACTCGTACACCTTGATATCCTCCAATGAACCACTACAGAATCTTAGACCAAACACGTCCGCATTTGAGAGACATGATATGTGTTGTTAATCTAACTGAGCTCCTCGAGTAGCTCCAAACGATATGCTACCCTGCCCACCTAGGCGATAAGCATGAATGGAACAATATATTTGGGACCTAGTTTGCCCTGCTTCCTGAACCGGATGACACCTTCAAAGGTGACACCTCCGGGAGTACCATGTCCCCGATCTGAAACTCCAAATCCGATCGACACCTATCAACATTCTTGTGACGTCCCAAAAATAATGACATAAAGTTTTCCAAATTAAATTATTAAATTATTAATACATAACATCTCCATGAAACCAAGGTAATCAAGATTTAGCAAAACATAATCAAATCAGAGTAAATCATAGAATGCGGAAACATGTGGTGTGTGCTCTGCAATCATCCCGAGCTTTTCCATTTGAAAACTGAAGCACGTGAAACATAAACTGAAAACTGTAAGCACAAAACTTAGTGAGTTCCCCAAGATACCACATACCACACATACATAAATCACATACCGGGACCCTGTCCTCCATCGGGCCCCACCCAGTCTCGAGTCCCACTCGGCCTTGGGCCCCACCCGACATCAAGCCCCGCTCTGTTTACAGGTCTTTCAATCTCCAAGCCCCGCCTTGCATGGGTGGACTCGGCGAGTAGGGTCACGATTTTGGTCGCGTGTTTAGTGGCCAACTCGGCGAGTCGGTGGTTGTACTCGTCGAGTTGGTGCTGAGTGGAGAAAACCCTAATTCGGGGGTTGAGCTCTATATAAAGAGCATGATGTCCTCTCCCCCAGCCTCTTTACCTTCCCCTTGAGTTCCAGAAGCCTTAGATTCATGTAAGCTTTCCTTGTGAGAGATTGGAGCCTTTGTAGAGGGAATCTTGGGGAGAAATCAAAGAGCAAGAAGGTTAGAGCAAGGGGCTTTGCAGAGATGCAGCTTATTCTTCAGTTGGAGCTTTCATTTGAGGTAGTAATCTGCTGATTGAGCTTTTGTGCATCTAAATCTATCATTTGTGGGGTTTTTGGGGCATAAATGAGGTCCATATCTAGTTTGGTGTAAGATCTGAGGTTGCTACCTCAGATCTAGGTTGTTATTAATCCAGAAAGCCATAAAGTCTATGCACAAGAGTTGTGAGTGAAGTCCTTTTGTCCCAAACCCTAGCCCTAGAGTGTAAAATGCTTAGATATACTTGGATTCACGTAAAGTTTGCCACTTTACGTGATGAATGGGTTGTAGAAGGGTAGATCTATGGTTTGGATCATCTGCATGGCCTGGAAAGTTTTTGTATGGATTAAGATCTAGAGTTACTTGGCGAGTCACAAAGGTGTACTCGGCAAGTTGCTTGAAGATGGGCAGGAACTCGGCGAGTTCGAAGAACAACTCGGCGAGTTGGTTGAAGATAGCCTTGGACTCGGCGAGTCTGATCGTAAGGTCCTAACCTTCTTCTGGTTAAGCCACAAATCGGCGAGTCCAGGGAGGACTCGGTGAGTTGAGTGCCAGGGGACTTAGAGTCGTGAGACTCGGCGAGTCTCGGGGTGACTCTGCGATTTGAGTTGCGGATTGGGGAAGTTCTGAGCATGGGGACTCAACGAGTCATCGGGTTGACTCGGCGAGTAGAGTCAGTCAGGAGGTTGACTTTGACTTTGACCAAGGGTTGACCAGTTGACTTCCTGGGGCATTTTGGTAATTGTTGGCATTTGTTTTGAGTTCAGTGTTGGTGTTGGCTAGTGGTGGAGATCGTATCAGTGGTCGTAGCATCATGGTCTTATCTTTCAGTCGGCAGTTGCGAGGTGAGTTATCGTCACTATATCGACAGGGTCTATGGCACCAAGGCCGACCCTTTATCGGATTGTGATCCGGGTTTCGTTGTTATGTTATTGCTTTGCTATGTTTGCATCCTGTTAGTTAGGATGGTCGGTATCCTGCTATATAGGATGATGCTATGCTAGTGACCGGTTAGGTCGGTATCCTGGTTAGGATGATGTTATGCTATGTGACCTACTAGATCGGTTTGATTGGATGCGAATTGTTATATGATTGAATGTTTATGTGCACATGGTTGTTGGACTGGGGTTGGGTTGAGGCGAGTCCTGCTTTGTGATGTAGGCCAACATACCCAGGGCGGACCGGTTATCCCGAAGGCCCAGCGAGCGGTCCGGATAGGCTGTAGGCCCCAAGAGGGCGGACCAGACGTACTGAGGCTCGGAGAGTGGACCAGGCCGACTGAAAGCCCAGTGCGGGCAGACCAGTTATACTGAAGATTCAGAGAGTGGACCAGGTGGATTGAAGGCCCGGTGCGGGCGGACCAATCACACTGTAGACTCGATGTATATGGTTAGACTCGGAGGGTGGACCAGGTGGACTGAAGGCCGGTGCGGCGGACTAGTCACAAAGTAGACCTGAAGTGCACGGTTGTTTTGTGTTCTGTTATGATATGCCATGTTGTGCATGTATGGTATATGTGGTTGCTATTTTGGGGGTATCTCACTAAGCTTTCGGGCTTACAGTTGTGGCTTAATGTTTTTCAGGTTCTTTAGGAGAGCGTGGCAAGGCAAAGGTGTGATCGTACCGCTCCTTATGATTATGTTTTATGATGTGGTTCTGGGAAGACTATGATAATAATTGTATTGAAAACCTTTTTGTAATAACTTAATGAAACCGGGTTGTTTTTGAAAAGTTTAAATTGGTTGAAATTTTTAGAGCGTTACAATTTGGTATCAGAGCCTTGGTTTGAGTGAATTGGAGGAACATTCGTGTGAATCTAGTCTCAAATCAGGGAGAGTTTTCAAAAGATAATTTAAAATGGTTTTCAAAATGAGTAAAGGAGGACGCGGAGGTACGATCAGCCGGAGCCAGTAAGTAACCCCAAAATACCATACATGATATTTGCTTTTGAGCTTTGATAGAACAACATGCTAGTACTAGGCTAGGGATCTTCAGGATTTCATGATAATGTTGCCTGATTTATGATGCCTGCTAGACTAGGGTTTCTTCTGTGGGAGGTTTCCAATGTTCCTCTAGGAGTGAGGGTTGAGTGCTTGTTATGTATGTTCTTCACTAGGGTGTTGTGGTGATAATTGAAAGAAATATGGGTAGGTGTGGAAGGTAGTATGTGCCCGTACTACTGAAAGCACAGGACCCATACGTCTATCAAAGAAACCATGACCTCTAGGGTTCGGTTGGGAGTTGGTTCCCGGATTTGTGGGAAGTATCTGAGATCATGCGGTGTTTTTCAGTATGGTGGTTATGAGGCATGCTGGGAGCGGATCCGGATTAGGATCGGGAGTAGGAGAGGGCGGTTAAGCTGGGTCAGTACCGCCCGAGGTTATTTGTCAGATGAGCACATGCGAGTTGGATGCTAGGATTCGTGAGATCCTGCATGATGTGGTTCCTGCATTGTTTCGGACCGAGTTGCCGGAGCTGTTTGGGTCGATCAAGATCGCCATGGTTGAGTATTTTGATGAGCGCTATGCAGCTCTCACAGAGACGGCTACCGCGGCGGCTACAACGGCTGTAGCAGCGACAGGGGGAGGAGTCGGTCGAGGTTTTCATTATCGGGACTTCGATAATATAAAGCCTCCTACCTTCGATGGGGTTCAGGACCCGATTGTTGATATGAGATGGTTGTCGGACATGGAGGGGTGTTTCTTCATGTGTTCATGACCTGCTGATCAGAAGGTGAGGTGTGCTCTGAACCTGTTGAGGCTCGGGGCAAAGGATTGGTGGAGATTGACCACGGGGTCATTTTCAGATGCGCAGAGGGCTACGATTTCTTGGGATCGGTTCAGGAGATGTTTAGCACTCGTTATGTTCCACGGGTTGAGAGAGAAAGGTTGGCTCAGGAGTTCCTGGAGCTGAAGCAGGATTTGGAGTCGGTGACGGAGATCACCAGGATGTTCATTGAGAGGGCGATGTTTTGCCCTGAGTTCGCTTCGGAGCAGGCTCAGATGTCCCGATATCTGAGTATGCTCAAGAGGGATATCTTTCACACCCCAAAACCAAGAACGGCAGAAATGTTCTAGGGCGGAGGACATCATGTACAGTATCACAACAATGAAAAAACTAGTAAACAAGCAACAACATCATCCATTGCATTAATAATATAATTATTATACAATTGTTTTCTGTCAAATTCTGATATACACTAAAGCATAAATCAAAATGAAAGATGCGTCTTCATCGAGCACCATCTTCCTGAACCTTGCATCGGTACCTGTCTATGATGACCTGAGGATACAAGTTATTTTGAAAGAGAGTATCAACTTTAAAGCTGGTGAGATCATAAGTATTTTAGTGGCTTAATTTGTATGTAAGAATTTGTAAGTTTATGAACTGTAAGTATTGAAAATGTATATGAACTGTAAGTATGGAAAATGTATATGAACGGTAAGTGTAAAAATGTTTGTAAAACAACAGTAAACGTTTGAAAAACCCTAGAAATCCCAATGATTCCAACTATTATATAAAGGGTGTCTTCTACCAAGACCTAACTGTTCTCAATGTAGTCTTCTACCAAGACTTAACTGTTCTAAATGTTCGTTTCTTGTAAAAGTGTGTAATTTTCCCAAGTGTAACTATCATTTAAGTGAAATGATCACTAAATATATGAAAAGGGGAAATTAATGTAGTAATGTAGTGTTGTATTATAGGAACTACTGCTGTACTAACAACCTTAAACCAGATTTATATTAAGGTATCATGTGATTAATTGTACCATACTATCGACTGGTATCAACGAAAAAAGTTAGGTCGTAAAAAGAAATGACGTTTGGCACCCGCAGACCTGCAGGTCCGGCTGTAGCTAGCAACAAGGTGTAGGATAGTCAATTCAGTATAGATCTATATGCAAACTCATGCTCTCCCTTCAAGAGACTCTGGCAACAACACGGGCCATGACGTTGAAGTCATGCTCCGATTCAATCACAATTCTGTCAATGTATATATGTATATGTAATGTATTCTTACTCGTTCTAGTATCGTTGTATATGTTCTCTTTCTAGTATAGTTGTATAGGTTCTTCCTCTAGTATAGTTGTATATGTTCTTCCTCTAGTATAGTTGTATATGTTCTTCTCCTAGTATAGTTGTATATGTTCTTCCTCTAGTATAGTTGTATATGTTCTTCTCCTAGTATAGTTGTATATGTACTCATAGTAATGTAATGTATATGTCCTCATAGTAATGTATGTTCTCTCTATCTAGCAAGTATTGACTCATGAATTAACTGACTCATTTTATGATATCGCATTCTAGTAATAGTTCTAGTATCTTCCTAAACTACCCATATGGTAGTTTACTAGTAATCTAACTAGTACGTATGGACATGGATGTATACCCTTGCTACCCAAGGGCATGGGATGAACTGGAAGGGCCTTTATGACTATATATGTACATATGTTATATAACTAATATTTAAATGACCTTCGGATGAGTACCCGACATCCCACCAGACCACATCTCAAGCGCGAAAAGGAAATAGGGTGGATAGCCTTCCTAAGTCTTTTAAACATTTCTTATATAACTATACATATAGAGGCATGCAATTTATAATATAAAAGCATAAATAATTTTTTTAAAACCTTTGAACATAATTATTATCTTAAGAAAAGATCGACTTGATGTCAATCTATAAAACGGTTTGAAGGCATGGGTTTCATAAAACAGTTTAAGTATAAGGAAACATTTGTTTGAAACACAATTCTAAATAAGTTTGAAATGTAACATACGGAGTAAAACGAACAATTTAATAAGGAGTTATAAACATATAAAATGTTTATGAAAACATTTGAAGGAAATTGTTTGGTAAAACGGCTAATGAGTAGCCAATCATTTGAATGCTGCTTATTAATCACATGTGATTGATATAATAATTAGCATAATTCTTCTTGTACCCCCCCCCCCATAAAACATTTAAAAATAGTTAAAACATTGATTAATGGGGTATGAACTCACCTGTAGTAAGTGGATCGGAAGGAAGTGTCGGATAAGTGCTTGGTGTCAAGTGAAGACTTAGACACGCACAAAGATCCTAATAACATATAAGGATATATGTATATACACAATTAGTCTTTAAACAAATAATAAACAAAGTTAAGACACTCTAGGACATGTTAAGCATTTTATACAGGTGTTATAAGTCTCAAGGGTTGCATCTAAGTGTTGTAGGGAAAGGCTAGTGTGTTTGGGGTTCAAGGGTAAACTCCCTTGGAGTTTACGGTTTTCATGACCATTACCCAAGGAGTTTACGGCAGTAAACTCAAGGGTTTATGGTCGTAAACTCTACATTTTATGACCATTTGTTGGTTTGAAGTCTTCTAAGCTATTCCAAGCATTCCTACTTCATGATTTAGCCTTAGGAAGTGTTGTGTGGCATCAAAACACTCCTAAATGGAGTTTACGGTCTAAGGACCATTTCTCCATGAGTTTACTACCTTAAACTCCTAAGTTTGGTATTTGGCGGTTTTCAAGTCTTTAGCTCAAACATGGTACTAGTCTAGGTTAGATTCTAGCCATAAGAAACAACCATGGGCCACTTATGGGACATTTACACAACATTTGAGGTGTTTATGGTTTTGGGAGATCCCCAAACTGTAAATACATAAAAATATATGATTTTGGTGCTTTTTGTGTGATACACTCATCAAGGATGGATCTAGACAAGTCCCTAAGGCATTGTGAAGCATCTAGACACCCTAAAGCACCCTAAGGCACTATATTTGGTGTTTATGGTTTTGAGAGCCTCCCAAAACCGTGAACACCTTGTTCTTGGTGTTCCTGGGACTTTTCCTTGGTATAAACATGTATAACTAGCTTAAAATGACTCTAGGATAGAAGTACTTACATTATGGAAGCTTGAAATGAACTTTAAGTCCAAAAACACTAGTGTGTGCTCTTGGTGTTATTGGTGTTTTGAAAAAACTAGTCAAAACACATAAATGAATGGATTAAAGGATGTACAATCACTAGATTAAGTGATATACTAACTTGAAAGGGTTAGAACACTTACTAGTTTGAAGATCTAGAACAAAAACTAGGATGATACTTGAGAGAGTTTGGAGTTTACTCTTTTGGAGTTTACTCTTTTAGAAAATGGGGAGTAAACACAAATGGCTAGTTTTTGGGGAGTAAACTCACACATAGGTATGAGTTCACGATTTTTGGGTGATTTTTCAACCAAAACATAAAAGTTTGGTCGGGAATTTCTAAGATGCGAGGTGTTTGCGGTTTTTAAAAATCAAAACCCGAGATGGAACTTTCTTTCACCTGTTCGTTTAAAATTAATATTAAAATAATCAAACAAACCTTATATTTCTTGAAAATAAGAAATAATGACTTTAACTTATGATACGAACTGGTTGACTTTTAGGGTTTGACCCAATGGAAATTTTGGGTTGTCACAATATCAGACAGTTTGTGTCTATGCAGAGGTGCGAGACCTTGTTGGAGTTACAGGAGGCCGCCAGGCGGCATGAGTTGGAGATTGAGTTGCAGTTGTGAGAGCAGAGGCAGGCTCCGGTGCAGTCGCAGCCGACGCCAAAACGGTCCAAGGCCGTTGATTCTAGGTTGGGAGATCAGAGCATCCGCACTTGTGGGAAGTGTGGGAAGGGTCACACCGAAGTTTGTAGGTCCGGTGGTGCATGCCGCAAGTGTAGAAATGAGGGGCACTATGCGAGGGATTGTCGGCAGACAGCCCCGGTTCGGGATTTGAGGATTTGTTATTATTGCCATCAGGTTGGACACTTGACGGTCAACTGTCCACAGCTTGCTGCAGGACCGGTGCAGGCTCTAGCACCGACCACTTTGAGGATTTCGGGTGGAGGTCAGGGTGGAGCAGAGCCCCAAAGGGCTCAGGGTTGTGCTTTTCAGCTTACAGCGGAGGAGGTCAGGGCAGTGCCGGATGCAGCTGCGGGTATGTTTCTTTCTTGATGTCTTGTTATTTAGTAATTATTGTGGAGTATTGTTTATTTGCTAGTCTCGTTGTGTGATTTTTGGTATTGTATTCGTTGTTCCTTGAGGGTTGTGGTATGGTTATGGGTTTGGTGTTGGAAATTTCGTTGGTTATCACTCATGAGGATTATTAGTGGGAATCTGGCTTTTGATCTGAATGTCGGGTAACATCTACAGTCTGAGGAGTGGTTAGCTGAGGATCGGGTTTCTTTCGAGCCCGGGATGATCAGTGTTGTTATGTAACTTTGTGAATTTTGCTTGTTCTAGTGGGAATCAGTTCACGTGTAAGGGTTTGTGTTGTGTAGGGTTGTCGAGGGAGGTCGGTGATGGCGACCGGTGGTTGATAGTCAGTGCTCTAAGTGGGGGAGAATTGGAGAATTCTCTGGAAGATTGATAAGCATGAGAGGTTGTTTAGCCATTGGGATTCATTAGTGGTTTTGTTAGCCGAGCGTAGGCTGGTATGAGCAAGTTTTAGTCAGGCGAGGCAGGATGCAGACCAAGGGTGATTGATTGTGGGAGGCCTGGGATCGGGCCGGGATTGAGTATGTATAATAGAGATAGAGTTCGGAACCCCTACAAGGCTAGACCAGTATGCATGGGAGAGTTTCTTGGAGGGCTAACGCGGGATGATGAATGGTGGTTGAGTGGTCCGGATAGACTGAAGGCCGGTGGGCATACCAGTCAGGTTGAAGGCTCGGAGAACGGTCCAGACAGGCTGAACACCCTGGAGGGCGGTCCAGACCTGTTGAAGGTTCTAAGAGTGGTCCAGATGGGCTGAACGCCTGGCAAGGCGGTCCAGTCATGCTGAAGACTCTGCATGTGTTGATAGATCTGTATGAGGATATGGAATGAGTATGTCGTGATGTGATAACATCTGACGGTCTGGCCCCAGATATTGATCACGATTAGTGGAGGTAGTGCATGGACTCGAGAGTCCCTGCGAGGGGATTCAGAGTATGTGTGGTGCATGGGATAGCGGTTATGCTATAAGGAAATGGTGTAGTATTGGGTGAGCATCGTGGCACTTATGGTAGTGTCAAGGCAGCCAAGTGGATTTCCTTGGTAAGGAAAAGGAAAAGAATGTAGCTCCGAGAGGGAGTGTAAGTTCACGAAAGTGAAAGAAGTAGTGCGGAGTTATGATTGGGGTATTCCAATTACGGTCATTGAGCAGCGGGTTTGCGGTAGTGGTATGGAATCACATCCGGATTGGATGTCTGCTGAGGTCACGGAAGGAATTCCGAGGGTGTAGAGCCAAGAGGATCGGAAGGGATGCAGGGATGGATTCTTGGATTCCTAGCTTGATTTTGATCAAGGAATTGTGTATGTGGTAGTAATTCATCCTGGGGGATGTTTGGAGGTGTCGTCAGTGTGTCAGGTTTTCCCAACCCAAGGATACTAGAGCCAGTTCAGCATGGGTATGAGATTGCGGAGGAGAACTCATGGGAGTTGCTCTAAGACTTAGGGATGTATCATCCTGTCAGCATGGAGTGGATAAAGTTGGACTCAGATTGGGATTCCGGTGGTTCGGGATTATCACTAGCTCGTATGACTCAAGTGATTGTTCTGATTTGGAGCGAGTGAAGTATCATGGAGTGGTACTCGGTTGATAAGTGTGGTTATCAGAGGATGAGGCCAATGGCCGGCTTGAAGCGGTGGTCAGAACACCGCAAAAGGAAAAGTTGGGTTTTGGGTTCCGGTGGTTGTGTCTTGAGGAACCTGGTCTGGTTGATGCCAGGTGGTGCATTGCGGGAGTAGTTCTGGAGTTGAGTTGCCGCAAGCTTCGAGGATGAAGCCTAATTTAAGTGGGGGAGAATTGTAACATCCCGAGTTCAAGAGTGCAAGTTTAGGGTTCAAATTGTAAATGTGAAAGGGCAACTCGGCGAGTCCATGGGTGGACTCGGCGAGTAGGGTCGCGATTCTGGTTGCATGTTTAGTGGCCAACTCGGCGAGTCGGTGGCTAGACTTGGTGAGTTGGTGCTGAGTGGAGAAAACCCTAATTCGGGGGTTGAGCCCTATATAAAGAACATGATGTCCTCTCCCCTAGCCTCTTTACCTTCCCCTTGAGTTCCAGAAGCCCTAGATTCGTGTGAGCTTTCCTTGTGAGAGATTGGAGACTTTGTGGAGGGAATCTTTGGGAGAAATCAAAGAGCAAGAAGGTTAGAGCAAGGGGCTTTGCAGAGATTCAGCTTATTCTTCAGTTGGAGCTTTCATTTGAGGTAATAATCTGCTAATTGAGCTTTTGTGCATCTAGATCTATCATTTATGGGGTTTTTGGGGCATAAATGAGGTCCATCTCGGGTTTGGTGTAAGATCTGAGGTTGCTACCTCAGATCAAGGTTGCTATTAATCCAGAAAGCCATAAAGTCTATGCACAAGAGTTGTGGGTGAAGTCCTTTTGTCCCAAACCCTAGCCCTAGAGTGTAAAATGCTTAGATATACTTGGATTCATGTAAAGTTTGCCACTTTACGTGATGAATGGGTTGTCGAAGGGTAGATCTATGGTTTGGATCATCTGCATGGCCTGGAAAGTTTCTGTATGGATTAAGATCTAGAGGTACTCGGCGAGTTGCTTGAAGATGGGCAGGAACTCGGCGAGTTCGAAGAACAACTCCGCGAGTTGGTTGAAGATAGCCTTGGACTCGGCGAGTGTGTTCTTGGACTCGGCGAGTCTGGTCGTAAGGTCCTAACCTTCTTCTGGTTAAGCCACGAATCGGCGAGTCCAGGGAGGACTCGGTGAGTTGAGTGTGAGGGCACTTAGAGTCGTGAGACTCGGCGAGTCTCGAGGTGACTTGGCGAGTTGAGTTGCGGATTGGGGAAGTTCTGAGCATGGGGACTCGACGAGTCATCGGGTTGACTCACCGAGTAGAGTCAGTCAGGAGGTTGACTTTGACTTTGACCAAGGGTTGACCAGTTCACTTCCAGGGGCATTTTGGGAATTGTTGGCATTTGTTTTGAGTTCAGTGTTGGTGTTGGCTAGTGGTGGAGATCGTATCAGTGGTCGGAGCATCTTGGTCTTATATTTCATTCGGCAGTTGCGAGGTGAGTTATCCTCACTATATCGACAGGGTCTACGGCACCAAGGCCGACCCTTTATTGGATTGTGATCCAGGTTTCGTTGTTATGTTATTGCTTTGCTATGTTTGCATCCTGTTAGTTAGGATGGTATATATTAGACACCTGGCTAAGGTCGGTATCCTGATATATAGGATGATGTTATGCTAGTGACCGGTTAGTTCGGTATCCTGGTTAGGATGATGTTATGCTATGTGACCTGCTAGATCGGTTTGATTGGATTTGAATTGTTATATGATTGAATGTTTATGTGCATATGGTTGTTGGACTGGGGTTGGGTTGAGGCAGGTCCTGCTTTGTGCTATAGGCCAACATACCCAGGGCGGACCGGTTATCCCGAAGGCCCAGCGAGCGGTCCGGATAGGCTATAGGCCCCAAGAGGGCGGACCAGACGTGCCGAGGCTTGGAGAGTGGACCAGGCTGACTGAAGGCCCAGTACGGGCGGACCAGTCATACTGAAGACTCAGAGAGTGGACCAGGTGGATTGAAGGCCCGGTGTGGGCGGATCAATCACACTGTAGACTCGATGTATATGTTTAGACTTGGAGGTTGGACCAGGTGGACTGAAGGCCGGTGCGGCGGACCAGTCACACAGTAGACCCGAAGTGCATGGCTATTCTGTGTTCTGTTATGATATGGCATGTTGTGCGTGTATGGTATATGTAATTGGTATTTTGGGGGTATCTCACTAAGCTTTCGGGCTTACAGTTGTGGTTTAATGTTTTTCAGGTTCTTCAGTAGACCGTGGCAAGGGAAAGGCGTGATCGTACCGCTACTCATGTTTATGTTTTATGATGTGGTTGTGGGAAGACTCTGATAATAATTGTATTGAAAACCTTTTTGTAATAACTTAATGAAACTGGGTTGTTTTTGAAAATTTTAAATTGGTTGAAATTTTTAGAGCGTTACAATACAGTCATCAATCCTCGCCCGATAAGCATAAAAACACATACTAATAACTAGCATACGATATACTCATCGGATCGCCCCTGGGATCAGGATTTGCCTAGTAAGCGTACCATCATATACCACATGCAAGATTCGTACATACATCTAGCCTCCTAACATATAAACCATGGGTTGGAATTTGTGCCTTCGACCCACTAAACCTTGTAAGCAGACTTACATCGCACTACTGAATCACACAAAAGATCCCTGATTACTGGCTGACAGATTCCCCGATCTGTCAATATCAAAACAACACCCAATTAACAATTGGGTTCCAATCCATAACCATAGATCCATCCTCGAGGTAAAAAGATCATTTTACCCCTAGCCTAGCTTGGTTCAAGACTAAGGCTCAAACTCACAACCTGAAAGGCCCAAAAAAGCTAAATAATCAACCAAGGCCCGAATATGGCCCAATTTTCCAAATTGGGCCCAAACCCCTTACATGGACCTTACCCTAAATCCTGAGAAATTTTTCCTAGTCCAAAACACATGTACTCAGATGGCTCATTAAGAACTCAAACACCCAATCGCAAAAGGAGGTCCAACCACGAAGCCCAAAAGCAAAATCCACCTGACTGAGTACGCGGGCATATTCAGTTGTACGCTAAGCGTACTCGCAATTTCGCTTGAACGCTGCGCGTACTGACTTGTACACCCAACGTATTCATCCATTAAGCCAATTTCGACATTAAGCTATTAATGCTTAAGTCCAGAAGGAGAAACCATATATCTAAGTCCACACAAGTGTCTAGAACCATAAAGTCACTCACTTGGTGACTTTGTATTCACCAAAAGAACCAATCTTCATGATAAAGCATTATACGCCCAGCCCCTAAGACTTAATGAGTTTATATAGGGTGCACATCCAAAAAGTAGGGGTTTTCCTTTCCACTCGTACGCCCCGAGTACTGAAGGATTATGAGCAAAACATGCATTCTTATGTGTGCATGCAACCCTAAATTGATTAAATCTAAGTTTTCTCTAATTAAATATGCAAACTTTAACAATAAAGAAGAAACCCTAGGTTCCATGTATGTGAATCAAAATTCACATAATGAAGGGTAATAATACATATACCTTTAAGATTTTTATTTTAAATAATCTTGAATCCTTGCTTAAAAGACCTTTGTTAGCAATCGCCACAAGTGTCACGCCTCTAATGGATCACTGTGACAACTCGAAATTTCCATTTGTACGAACATCATCTATTACATAGAAGCTAGTTCAGTTTCAGTGATTTTCATACTTTTCCGAGCAAGTTTGTGTACTTTAGGGCTTATGTTTAAGGAGATATCAGGAGAGTGGATGCTCCTCGTTTTGTGAAATTTAGACATTTCAAGTTTCATAATGTTACAGTCCTATATCAGGAATAAAAATATTTTCTGCCAAAATATTCCAGGACTATAAATAGTTTTCTGAACTAAATTAATTCATTATTTACAATTCCAAATAGAGAAAAGCCATATTCTCTCTGACGGATCTTCGGGTTTTCATCCCATATTGTGAGTCTACTTTACTAAATGTGTTTCAATACTTGTTAGATGCTTATTAACATCAATAACATGTTTAGATTACAAGATCTGGGAGTTTACCGCCCAAGAACGTTCTTGGGGAGTAAACTCCAAAACGGAGCCTAAAGGCTTCCTAGACCCGATTCCTTGCTAGACAACTTGTAAAGGACTATGTGTATGATCTTTATAGGCTAGAAATCATCCAAGAAACCCAAGTAATTGGAGTTTACGGCCAAGGAACTTCCTTGGGCCGTAAACCCCTTTTCAAGGGCATTTAGTGCCCTAAAGCTTCCCCAAATGCTTAAAGACTTTAACCCTCAAATGCTTGTGCCTATTTTGGACATCAAAACACATTAAAATCATAAGTTTATAGGAGTTTACGGCCAAGAACATCTCTTGGGCCGTAAACCCCTTTTTCTAGGGTAAAAAGCATTCCAAGCACACCTTAGGCCTTAAGACAATTTACCTTAAACACATGGGACTTGAATGGAGAGTAAAACACATCATAATCACTCCTTAAAAGGAGTTTACGGCCAAGGAACATATCTTGGGCCGTAAACTCCAAGTGAAGGCACAAAAGTGTGCCTCTTGTCCCCATAAGCCTTAGATAAAATCATGGAAGCCATCCTTGATGTATAAGTGCCTCAAAACAATTAATAGCCATCACCCCATAGGAGTTTACGGCCGTAAACTCTAGGGTGAATGGACTTTAGGCCGTAAACTCCCTTATGGAGCATTCTAGGGCCTTAAACTACTTCATGTGTTATTCCAACAAAGCTAGGAGTGTTCTAGGATCAAGATAGCATTTTAAAACACCCAAAACCACCATGAGAGGAGTTCACGGCCATAAACCCATGATTTTACGGCCGTAAACTCCAAAGGGTGGGGTTTGTTGGGTGGTGAACTCTTATGCAAGGCCATTTGATGTTTCAAACCCTTTTGCCTTGTCCCGTAGCAACTTAGATGCAACCATTTGGACCTTAAACACTTATAAAAAGTGTTTATATGTTTTCTAAGTGTCTTAACTTATTTATTAAGTTATTATTTGTCTAACTAGTTATATATATGATTATTATATGATAACTAGGCTCGTGCGTGTAAATAAGTCTCCGTTTGCCACCTAGCACGGTATCCGACACTGCGATTCGTACGACTCACCACAAGTGAGTTCATACCCCCTTGAATCAACCTTTGAAATGATTTTAAATGTTTTAAATACTTTATGGGGGGGAATACAAGTCAAATACTTATAGTTATTGTTCAATCACATGTGATTGCATTTAATCACATGTGATTAATAACTAGGAAAACAACGATTTTTACCACTGTTCAAACTGTTTATCAAACTACTTTACTTTGAAATGTTTTACAAACTCTTTTACTATCCAAACTTATTTATAGGCTGTGATTCAAACAAATGCTTCTTATACTTAAACTGTTTCATCAACTTATGCCTTTAAATTGTTTTATAGATCGACATCAAGTCGATCTTCTCTTGAAATTATATTTATGCTTCAAATGTCTTATGAAAACTTATTTATGCTTTTATATATACAATTGCATGCCCATATATGTATAGATATATAAATAATGTTTAAAGGGCTTAGGAAGGCCATCCACCCTATTTCCTTTTCCTCGATTTGGATGTGGTCTGGTGGGATTTCGGGTGACCATCCGAAGGTCGTTTCCATATTAATTATATATCATATATACATGTATAGACATAAAAGTACTTCCATATTCATACTTATTAGTACATCAATAGTTAGTTACCATCGGGGTAACACAAGTACATATACAGCTATACTAGAAACAAGTACATATACAGCTATACTAGAAACAAGTACATATACAGTTATACTAGAAACAAGTACATATACAGTTATACTAGAAACACGAACATATACAACTATACTAGAACGAGAAACATTACATATACATAAATACGTAACAATTATGATCCACTGTGTCGGAGCATGCCTGAAATGTCATGGCCCGAGTTGTAGCCAGAATTCTCTTGGAGGGAGAGCGTGAGTTTGCGTATAGATCTATACTGGATTGACTATCCTACACCTTGCTGCTAGCTACAGCCGGACCTGCAGGTCTGCGGGTGCCAAACGTCATTTCTTTATTACGACCATTCATTATGTCGTTGTTACCAGTCGATAGCATGGTGCAATTTATCACAATATACCTTAATATAAATCCGGTTTAAGGTAGTAGTAATTAGTACAGCAGTAGTTCTTATTATACAAAACTACAGTACTACAACGATTTACCCATTACATATTTTAGTGATAAACTCACTTAAAGCATTAATGTACAAACTATATTTTATCAAATGATAGTTATACTTGGGTAATCACACACTTTTACAACAAACGAGTATACAAAACAGTTAAGCCTTGGTAGAAGGTTACTTTTATAGAAAATATAGGATTTTCTGAGAGATTCAAACTTTTACAAACACTTTCAAACATTTTCTTACATTTTTACAAACTTATACATTGAGACAGGTTCAAACGTTTTTGACAACAAACATTGACACTAAAATACTTATGAACTCACCAACTTAATGCTGATAAACTCTTTCAAAATAACTTGTATTCTCAGGTCATCAGTAGACAGGTACCGAGGCCAGCTTTTGAGATGATGGAGCATATTCAAACTCATCTCATATTATTTTGTGTTACATTATTTTTGGTGTCTATAACTGTACATAACACACTTGTATTAAAATTATATATTTAATGCAATGGATGATGTTGTTTGCTTATTTACATTTACTGTGTTGTGATACTATACATGACGTCCTCCGCCCCAGAACGTTTCCGCCGTTCTTGGTTTTGGGGTGTGACAATCACAAACAAAGTCAAGAAACCAAGGATTACTATATATATATATATATATATATATATATATATATATATATATATATATATATATATATATATATATATATATATATATATATATATATATATAGGATATAGATCCGGTAAGAAATTTTTTTTGGTAGGAAGGTAAGAAGTTTTTTTCTACATATTTTTTTGACGAATAAAAGAAATGAATCACTAGATGATTCATTTGTAAGATGATTCACAAGAAAAAATTCCCAAAAAAACATCTTTATGATTCATTTTTAAGTAAATTAAGAGAAAATTCACTTTTGTGACAATTTTAGTGAATAACAACAAAATCATTGTATAAATGAATCATCGAGATGTTTTTTTGATAATTTTTTTTGTGAATCATCTTACAAATGAATCATCTAATGATTCATTTTGTTTGTTCGCGAAAAAAATATGTAAAAAAAAACTTCTTACCTTCCTACCAAAAATTTCCTTCTTATTTGATCTTGATATATATATATATATATATATATATATATATATATATATATATATATATATATATATAGAGAGAGAGAGAGAGAGAGAGAGAGAGAAGGGAAGAAGAATTTCGACTCTAAGCCTTTTCTAAGAGTGTATGGCCGAAATTTCCTATGGTGTAGGGTTTATATAGGTGTTAGGAAGGTATTGGATTAGGCAGGTGTATCAAAGATAACCCTAATCCTTTAACTTCCTCCCTAAGGCATCGAAGGCACCCTTAGATCCCAAGGAAGACCCTAAAATTCGTTCCCCCCTTTAGGGAGGTTCTAGAATGCCCAATTCTCAACTATTAAACATTGTCACCTTTAGTCCCTGCAGTTTCAATTAATTGCTTTAATCCTAATATTAATTCCAAATTAATTTTTGATTAAATATCATTTAAACAATATGATTTCTAATTAATATATTATTTCCATAATACATTAATAAATTATTTATTTTGATTTCTAATTAATTTATTAACCAAGTAATAAATTAATAAATCATTCTTCTCTCTCTAAAAACTATCCTATTCAATTGTCAGGTTTGAGGGCAACCCAAAAGGACATTGCTACTATCAATTCAAGTACATAACATTTATAGTTATGAACTTAGACAACTAATCCAACACGTACTCCTCGTATGCCTAGCGCACGTGGTCTCGCAACCCCGATCCAACTCTTGCAGTACGCTAAACGTACACAACATTATGTCGAGCGTAATATCCTTCGCATCAGTATGCCCCGCGTACTCCCTAAGTACACCCTACATACTATGCTTTCCTTTCAACCCCAACATATTCCGAAGGCCATAACTTCTGCGTTATAAATCTGATTCTGATGATCCTTATATCCATGAAAAGGTAACAAGAAACTCTACACTCTAATCAACCCATCCTCGTTGTACCATTTCCTTAACAAACCTCCAATTTCCATAAAAGCTCGAGCTAACAAATCACCGAAATACCCTTTGACTCCAAAACACAAACTGAATACCTGAATCATTCAAAATACATCATCAACCTCCAAATGAGCCCATAACTCAATTCTTCAAGGGTCCTAACCCTACTAATACCCAATCCCTGATCACAATCCTAAAATGGGAAATGATTTGGACCAGGGCGTTACAATAACTCTTATGTCGGCTCTGTGTGGCCTGCAACCTCTCGCACACCTACTGGATCAACTCGATAGTCCAGAGCACCACCTCCGTGCTACTATGACTCATTGACCGATATCCCTAGCAAATCGAGGTCCAAAACTTCTTCCCGTAGAGCATCTTGAAAGGTGGTTGATCAATACTGGCATGATAGTTGTTGTTGTAAGAAAACTCTTATGGTGTACATGCAACCCTAGAAACCTTGGGTCTATGTTTTTGTAACATCCGGAATTTCAGGTATTATATTTATTCGATTGAATTTCAAGTTTTGTGGGAGAACTCAGCGAGTTGATGCGTAGACTCGCCGAGTAGAGACGCAAATCTTTATCCGGGTGGACGGCAGGACTCGGCGAGTCCATGTTGTTTAATGAAAACCTAATTCCTCGGGTTTGGGGCCTATTTAAAGGGCCTTATGGTCGTCATTTGCGACTACCAGACCCCAGAGAGAAACCCTAAGTGAGCTAGAGAGTTTGTGAGAGGAAAGGAGTCATTTCTTGATCTTTTTTAGTGTTTTTGCAAATAGAAGAGGACCAAGACAAGAGGAGGCTGAAGAGGGTGCTAATCCAGTGATTCCAAGGCTCAGAGACTTCATTTTAAGGTATTCACTCGACCCTTCTTCAGTTTATGGTTTAATTCTAAGAGTTAGGGCTTTTTTGCCCCATTAGAGGATGGTTATATGGAGTAATTGGTCCCTTCTCATGTTGGTGCTATAGATCTGGACCCAAAGAGGTCCAGAGACCCTTTTCCCTTGAGCTTTAAGGGTATTAATGGAGGTTATGAACTTAGGATGTCATTTTAGAGGCCATATCTTCATATAAGGCCTTTGAGCCTTTGCATGTGCACCAAGATGTTAGCTTTACGTGATTATAATGCTTTGGGAAGCTGGATCTATGGTTTAGTGAAGCGGATCTAACCTCAAGAGGTCAATTCAGCTTGAGCATGGCATGAACTCGCCGAGTCTAATAGCCGACTCGGAGAGTTGGACGAGGGTTTTCCCGATAATCACACAGTTGGTGACTCACTGAGTTGGGGAAACGACTCGATGAGTCAGAGGGAATCTAGAGGACAGAGTGCACGATGGTACTCGCGGAGTCAGGAGCCAGACTCAGTGAGTTGGGTTGGGACATTTCACAGATTGTGATTTATGATGATTTGCAGAGTTGAGGTTGACTCAGTGACTCGAGTGAGGACTGGGAGAGGGAAGAACACGTGTGGACTCGCCGAGTCACAACTATGCACTCGGTGAGTTTGGTCAAGGTTGACCGATGACTTCCTTGACTTTTAGGGTTAGTCAATGTTTGGACCTTAGATTCATCGGAAGGGTAGGATAGTCTTTTACCCTTCCTAGAGGATGTATTGAGAGGAAGAGATTAGCCTAGCCCTAAGGGTTGAATTAATTAGAGTATTTATTTCATGTGATTAGGCAGCGGCTAGACCAGAGTTTACCGAGCTAGAGATTTACTGAGATCTCCGAGGTAAGTGTTCTCACTATACTTTACCTTGAGTAGGTAACTAGAGTTATGTGATACAGTGTTTGTATGCTATATATGTGTTATGTGTTGCACTGCATTATTCTATGTGATTTATGTTGTCCATGTTTACAGAGTTAGAACCTGAGGGTTCACAGAGTTTGGGTGCACAGACCCACAGAGTTATAGCCTCGAGTGGCTAATATGTGTTATATGTGGTATTCTGGGGAACTCACTAAGCTTTGTGCTTACAGTGTTTTATGTTATGTGTTTCAGGTACGAGTGAGGATCGTGGAAAGGCGCCGGCTTGATCGGTACACACACGGGATTTTTATGTTATGAGATCTTGGGATTGATATATATTATGAATTGAGTTTTTAAACAATGATGTTTTTATGAACAATGAATGAATTATGTTTTTTATAAAATGTGAAAAATTGTTTTGGAAATTTACGGTGTTACAAGTTGGTATCAGAGTCTTGGTTTGAGGGATTCGAGTACACCTTCGGGCGTATTTGAACTCAAACTGAGGATTTGAAAAATATTTTCAAAAGAGAACCAAGTTTTCTAAAAAGAGTAAAAGATTTTTAGAAAACGCAGAGCAGAGTCGTGTGTACGATCAGTCAGCGCCCGAATGGTGATTTCCCAAAATACCCTTATGTTATATGTTTATGAGATTGATATGATGTACTCTCGTGCTAGAGTGGGCTAGGTATTCCTATTAGGACTAGAGTGGCCTGATTTGTGATGCCTTAGCCTAGGGGGAGGTGAGCTGCTATGAGATGCTTGAGAGTGAGTAGCAGTAGGAGCTTATGAGAGATCTGTTAGAGAGTGGATTATGCATAATAGAGTACTTGGGACTTGCGATCCTAGGAGGAGGACTTGGGGTGTATACTGATACGGTGCGGACAGTAGTATTGGGCCCGTACTACTGAAAACACCGGGGCGGTATACAGTTCAAGTAAGAATCTTCGGGATGCCAGGGATCAAGGAGGGATGAGTTATCGAGTGTGAGTATGCTCGAGTGAGTTTCTAATGTATCGTATGTTGTATTTCAGAGGTAGATCATGGTGAGGACATGTCATACGCCAGAGAGCAGCGGGACTAGCGATGAGGAGATCCGTCGGATCATCATGAGGAGGTGGCTGTGGCCATCTTGGCAGAGATACCAGAGATGTTCAGGTCTATTAAGACCATGTTGATTGAGACTTTTGACGAGCGTTATGCCGCTCTTTCTGAGGCTGCTGTTGCAGCGGCCACCGTAGCCGTCGCAGCTTCTAGGCCGCAGGGGGGTGACTCGTTGTTGTTCAGGGAGTTCAGTAACACGAAGCCACCAGAGTTTGATGGGACGCAGGATCCAATTGCAGCGATGAGATGGGTATCTAACATTGAGGGGTGTTTCTATACATGCTCGTGCCCGGAGCACTTGAGGGTTCGGTTTGCACTGAACCAGCTTCGCCTGGGGGCGAAGGACTGGTGGAAGTTTGCGACAGCACACTATTCTCCAGCAGAGCTTGCTGCGGTGACCTGGGAGAGGTTCACCACCATGTTTCGGGATGAGTATATTCCCTCGGTGGAACAGGATTGATTAGAATAGGAGTTTTTGACCATCAAGCAGGGTACGGAGTCTGTGCCGGTTATTACCAGGATGTTTCATGAGAGGGCGATATTCTGCCCTGAGCACATGTCTACTGAGTAGGCACGTATGACCCGTTATTTGAGTATTTTGAGGAGAGATATTCAGGAGTTTGTGGCGAACTCCTCGTACCGGACATTTGCCGAGCTTCAGGAAAATGCCCGGAAGAGGGAAATCGAGCTAGAGACTCAGGCTAGGGAGGAGGCAGAGTCTCAGGGGAGGGATCGGTGACCGACATAGTCCCAGCCGGCAGCCAAGCGGGTCAACCCAGCTAATCCCAGAGCAGGGAGCCAGAAGGGCCGCACTTGTGGAAAGTGCGGCAAGGGTCATGATGGAGTTTGTAGAGCTGGATCTTGCTACAAGTGTGGCAAGGAGGGGCATATGGCCAAGGACTGCCCCAAGGGGTTTGCAGTGTGTTTCCACTGCAACCAAACCGGACATCGGAAGGCCGAGTGTCCCCTGCTGCGAGGGATAGCACAGGGAGCTTCTCAGGGTTCTGCCCCTGTTGCTGTTAGAGCTTCTGATAGTCGGTCGGTGAAGACCGAGACGCCGAAGGCTCGAGGGAGAGCCTTCCAGTTGACTGCGGAAGAGGTCCGCGCAGCGCCCGATGTCGTGGCTGTTATGTATTCTTTCATGTATTTATTTTCATGTTTGAGATTTTGTGCTTATATTATGTTATGCGTAGGTACTTTTCTTGTGAGTTATGTACCTGCTTTGGTGTTATTTGACTCGGGTGCGAGTCGATCTTTTATATCTTTGGCTTTTAGTCAGCACATCAGTATTAGTCGAGAGGCATTGAGTCGACCTCTGAGAGTCTCCATCGCCGATGAGAGAGCAGTGTATGCCTCGGAGATGATTCGAGGATGTGTACTCAAGATTTTCGGTGTAGAGTTTCCTATTGATTTGGTCCCGATTGCGATGGGGGACATCTGTGTCATCGTAGGCATGGATTGGTTGAGCAGATTTGGAGCAGCTATCGACTGCGAGCGGCAGGTGGTGACTATACGAGACCCAAGTGGGGGATTTCTTACGGTGTACGACGAGGGTACCCATCCCGATTCAGCGTTTTGTTCGGCTGCTAGAGCAAGGCAGAGTCTACAGCAGGGCTGTAGTGGTTTCATAGCGTATGTGATGGATACGAGAGTTGGTGCAGAGAGACCGAGTACGGTTGAGGAAGTCCCAATAGTGCGTGAATTCCCGGATGTTTTTCCTGAGGAGTTACCGGGTGTTCCTCCCGAGAGGCAGGTTGAGTTTCGCATTGATTTCATTCCAGGGGCAGCACCTATTGCCAAGGCGCCCTATCGCCTTGCACCTCCAGAGATGCAGGAGTTATCCTCGCAGCTTCAAGAGCTGCTGGGGAAGGGTTTTATACGGCCGAGCAGCTCGCCGTGGGGAGCACCAATCCTTTTTGTGAAGAAAAAGGATGGTTCGCACAGAATGTGCATAGATTATCGAGAGCTGAATAAGTTAATGGTCAAGAACTGTTATCCTTTGCCAAGGATCGACGATTTGTTCAATCAGCTGTAGGGAGCGTCTTGGTTTTCCAAGATTGATATGAGATTTGGATATCATCAGATGAGGGTGCGCGAGGAGGATATCAAGAAGACCGCATTTGAGACTCGTTATGGGCATTACGAGTTCGTGGTGATGCCATTCAGGCTCACCAATGCGCCTGCAGCTTTCATGGATCTCATGAACAGGGTATGCAGACCGATGTTGGATCGATCAGTGATTGTGTTCATTGACGACATTTTGGTGTATTCGAAGTCCAGGGAACAACATGAGGAGCATTTGCGAGAGATCCTCAGCATTCTGAGATCGGAGAGGCTTTACGCCAAATTCTCCAAGTGCGATTTTTGGTTACGAGAGGTGCAGTTTCTTGGTCACCTCATTAACCAAAAGGGGACTTTGGTCGATCCGGCCAAGATCGAGGTGGTGATGAGTTGGGAGATGCCGAAATCTCCTTCTGAGATTAGGAGTTTTCTAGGGTTGGCCGACTATTATCGGAGGTTCATCATGGATTTCTCCAAGATTGTTGTTCCTCTCACCAGGTTGACGCGGAAGGGTGTGGTGTTCAGCTGGGGCCCAGAGCAGCAGGCCTCATTTGAGACTCTTCGCCAGAGATTGTGCGAAGCCCCGGTGTTGACTCTTCCAGAGGGGATGGAGGACTTCATGGTGTATTGTGACGCATCGATATCTGGGTTGGGCACGGTGTTGATGCAGAGGGGGCATGTGATCGCGTACGCATTGAGGCAGTTGAAGCCCCATGAGGCAAGGTATCCCACCCATGATCTCGAGTTGGGGGCTGTAGTGTTCGCCCTCAAGATTTGGCGCCACTATCTGTATGGGGTTCGGTGTACGATATACACAGACCACAAGAGTTTGAAGTATTTGATGGATCAGCCAAACCTGAACATGCGTCATAGGAGATGGTTGGATGTGGTAAAGGATTATGATTGCGAGATCCTATACCACCTGGGCAAGGATAATGTGGTAGTCAACGCCCTGAGTTGTAGGGCAGAGAGCGCCCCGATTCGGGATATTTGTATGAGATTGACGGTAATGACTCTGGTGTTGGACACCATCAGGGGCTCAGGCTGAGGCAGTGAGACCGGAGAACCGTAAGAGAGAGCGAGTTATCGGACAGGTGTCGGAGTTCGTGACCGATAGCAGAGAGCTTATGACCTTCCAAGGTTGGATTTGGGTACCGTTTGTAGGAGGAACGCGTACCATCTTGATGGAGGAGGCGCATAGATCGAGGTTCTCGATCCATCCCGGGGCCACTAAGATGTTTTTGGATCTAAAAAGGGAGTATTGGTGGCCCTGTATGAAGAGAGATGTAGCGTGGTTTGTTGAGAGGTGCCTAACCTGCTGTAGGGTTAAGGCCAAACATTAGAGACCGCATGGTAAGTTGCAGCCACTGGAAGTCCCAGAGTGGAAATGGGAGCAGATATCCATGGATTTTTTCACCAAATTGCCGAGGACGGCGAGGGGTGTCGATGCAATTTGGGTGATAGTAGACCACTTGACAAAGAGCGCTCACTTTCTCGCCATTAGTGAGAGTTCTTCTGTAGAGAAGTTAGCAGAGATATATGTGAGAGAGGTGGTATCGCGACATGGGGTGCTGATCTCGATTGTGTCAGATCGAGATGTGCGTTTCACTTCTAGATTTTGGAAGAAATTCCATGAGGAGTTAGGCACGAGGCTGCATTTTAGTACCGCATACCACCCACAGACTGACGGTCAGAGCGAGCGGACAATTCAGACGCTCGAGGACATGCTCCGAGCATGTGTGTTGGATTTTGGCAAGTTGGGACACGTATTTGTCCTTAGTGGAGTTCTCCTACAACAACACCCATCATTCGAGCATTGGTATGCCATCCTTTGAGTTGTTGCATGGGAGGAGGTGTCGGACTCCCATTTGTTGGGGAGAGGTAGGGCAAAGAGTGATGGGTAGCACGGAGATTGTGCTTCAGAAGACAGAGCAGATTCAGCAGGTCAGGCAGAGATTGTTGACCGCTCAGAGTCGCCAGAAGAGTTATGCGGATAGGCGACGATTCGAGCTTGAGTTCTAGGTCGGTGATTATGTTCTCCTAAAAGTATCTCCTTGGAAAGGAGTGATTCGATTCAGGAAGAGGGGCAAGCTAGGGCCCCAGTATATTTGGCCGTTTAGAGTGATCGCGAAGATGGGCAGAGTAGCGTATCGCTTGGAGCTACCTGCGGAGTTGGAGCGGATTCATAATACCTTCCACGTGTCTTAGTTGAGGAAGTGTATAGCCGACGAGTCGGCGGTAGTGTCGTTGGAGGACATTCAGGTGGATGCGAGCCTAAACTATGTGGAGAGGCCAGTTGCGATTGTGGATCGGAAGATCAAGGTTCTGAGGAACAAGGGAGGTGCCTCTGGTGCAGGTTCAGTGGCAACATCGGAGAGGATCCGAGTTGACTTGGGAGCCAGAGCGAGAGATGCGTGAGAAGCATCCGGAGCTATTTCAGGGATGAGACTTCGAGGGCGAAGTCTGATTCAAGTGGGGGAGAATTGTAACATCCGTAATTTCAGGTATTATATTTATTCGATTGAATTTCAAGTTTTGTCGGAGAACACGGTGAGTTGATGCGTAGACTCGCCGAGTAGAGACGCGAATCTTTATCCGGCTGGACGGCTGGACTCGGCGAGTCACCCCAAGGACTCGGCAAGTCCACGCTATTTAATGAAACCCTCATTCCTCGGGTTTGGGGCCTATTTAAAGGACCTTATGGCCGTCATTTGCGGCTACCAGACCCCAGAGAGAAACCCTAAGTGAGCTAGAGAGTTTGTGAGAGGAAAGGAGTCATTTCTTGATCTTTGTTAGTGTTTTTGCAAATAGAAGAGGACCAAGACAAGAGGAGGCTGAAGAGGGTGCTAATCCTGTGATTCCAGGGCTCATAGACTTCATTTTGAGGTATTCATTTGACCCTTCTTTAGTTTATGGTGTAATTCTTAGAGTTAGGGCTTTTTAGCCCCATTAGAGGATGGTTATATGGAGTAATTGGTCCCTTCTCGTGTTGGTGCTGTAGATCTGGACCCAAAGAGGTCCAGAGACCCTTTTCCCTTGAGCTTTAAGAGTATTAATGGAGGCTATGAACTTAGGATGTCATTTTAGAGGCCATATCTTCATATAAGGCCTTTGAGCCTTTTCATGTGCACTAAGATGTTAGCTTTACGTGATTATAATTCTTTGGGAAGATGGGTTTATGGTTTAGTGAAGCGGATCTGACCTCAAGAGGTCAATTCAGCTTGAGCATGGCATGAACTCGCCGAGTCCAATAGCCGACTCAACGAGTAGGACGAGGGTTTTCCGGTAATCACACAGTTGGGGAAACGACTCGGTAAGTCAGAGGGAATCTAGAGGACAGAGTGCACGATGGTACTCGCCGAGTCAGGAGCCGGACTCAGCGAGTTGCGTCGGGACATTTCACAGATTGTGATCTGTGATGATTTGCAGAGTTGAGGTTGACTCAGTGAGTCGAATGAGGACTGGGAGAGGGAAGAAGACGTGAGGACTCACCGAGTCACAGCTGTGCACTCGGCGAGTTTGGTCAAGGTTGACCGAAGACTTCCTTGACTTTTAGGGTTAGTCAATGTTTGGACCTTAGATTCATCGGAAGGGTAGGATAGTCTTTTACCCTTCCTAGAGGATGTATTGAGAGGAAGAGATTAGCCTAGCCCTAAGGGTTGAATTACTTAGAGTATTTATTTCATGTGATTAGGCAGCGGCTAGACCAGAGTTTACCGAGTTAGAGATTTACTGAGATATCCGAGGTAAGTGTTCTCACTATACTTTACCTTGAGTAGGTAACTAGAGTTATGTGATGCAGTGTTTGTATGCTATATATGTGTTATGTGTTGCACTGCATTATTCTATGTGATTTATGTTGTGCATGTTTACAGAGTTAGAACCTGAGGGTTCACAGAGTTTGGGTGCACGAACCCAAAGAGTTATAGCCTCGAGTGGCTAATATGTGTTATATGTGGTATTTTGGGGAACTCACTAAGCTTTGTGCTTACAGTGTTTTATGTTATGTGTTTCAGGTACAAGTGAGGATCATGGAAAGGTGCCAGCTTGATCAGTACACACACGGGATTTTTATGTTATGAGATCTTGGGATTGATAAATGTTATGAATTGAGTTTTCAAACAATGATGTTTTTATGAATAATGAATGAGTTACGTTTTTATAAAATGTGAAAAATTGTTTTGGAAATTTACGGTTCTACAGTTTTCTCTAAAATACATGTAAATATGATTTCCAAGGTTTACAACCTAACTAGCATGTTATGGGGTATGTGTAATATAAAACTTCAAGTAGAATAACATACCTTTCTTTTGTGATTGATTGCTTGGAGTTTATGAGCCTAGCACCAATAGTGTGGATGCCTCAAGTGGTGTCACAAATCACCAACACAAGTTGGAAGCACTTGAGAGAATAAGAACACTATATAAATCGGCTCACCCTTATGCTCACACACACTAGTGCCAATTTTAGAACCAAGGACACCTTTATATAGCATGGAGGATTAGGGTTAAACCCTAATACCCATGACTCTTCATTTACCTATGATCCATGGGTTAAAAGCTCCATAGAGCATCCATTGACTCCATATACTCTTAGCCCATCCTAAATAAATCCTGGCCCAATCCATATGTATAAACAAGAGTCCATATTTAATTAGCTCCATTTTGATCACTAAATTAATTCTAAATTAATTCTTGATCAATACTAACTAAATAATTATGATATCATATTAATATATTATAACTAATAATATATTAATATATCATAAACATCTTATTCTCAAAAGTATATCCATACAAGTTGTTAGGTGAAGTGCAACCCAAATGGACCATGTCGGGTATGTTCAAGTTGATAACAAATATAGTTACGAACTTAGACACCATATCCAACAGTCTCCCACTTGGATAAGTCTGATAACTATAGTTGCAAGTATAACTTCAGGAACCAACCAGCAATCATAACTCTTTTAAACACTATTGAACTATGAAGCGCCATTTTAGATAAGTGACCATATACTCCTCTGTTCTCAAGATATCATCCGGACAAACACATGGAACATTGTCTAACTTATTGTCCAACATTTGTTTCTCGATCTCTGATTTGAATGACATAGAACTAAATTAAACACATCAATTAGGTTATGACCGGGCCCGACACATAAGTCAAAACCAAATCATCGAGGGGCCCAGATATCGCTTCTATTGCTAGAAGGAACTGATAAACTTTGACTCGTATGTTTGTATTAACTACTTGTCGAATTATGCACAAAACCACGTTTTATGACATCAAGTTACTGATGCGTTTTCGTACAATCAATCGATAACCAACTCATATCTCTAGGTTTGAAGATATATATATGATATTACCGTCTTGCCATCACTCGATATAAATTCCATGAAGTAATACAAGCGAGCGTGGGTTTAATCCAATACTCATGACTTATGAGCACTCATGAATGTTGTAGCAACCATTGCTATGTCTAATGCACCTTAGACAACTCTTACAAGCCAAATTCATGACAGTCGTGATTCATATCTACTTCCGACATATGACCAACTGTGGAGAGTTTGAATAAAATAATTCTTCTGGAAGTCAAAACATGCAAAATTGAAACAATAGTAAACGATCAACATAGGATAGTAACACTTTACTCATAAATAAATAACATCTTTTATTTAATCATCAAATGTCAATTAAATTTTACAAGTTTCACAAATCTAATTATTAAAACTAATATCGTCCCTCATCCCGATGCTTCTTGCATGCTGCAAATGCCTAACCCTAGTCAGTCCCTTCATGAGGGGATCTGTAGGGTTCTCTTCAGACGATACCCTCTTTGCCATGAGGAGTCCTTCTTCTATCTTGTGCCTTATGAAGTGGTATTTTCTGTCAATATGTATGGATATACCATGATCTCTTGGCTCTTTGGCTAAGGCAACTACACTACTGCTGTCACATAAAATCTCCATAGGCTCTTGTATAGCTGGCACAACTCCAAGATCTCCAATTAAGTTCTTCAGCTATATTGCCTCCTTCGCCGCTTCACTCGCTACTATGTACTCTGATTCACAAGTTGAATAAGCTATTGTCTCCTTCTTGGAACTTTTGCAAGTAATTGCTCCTCTATTTAGAGTAAAGACCCAGTCTGACTTAGAGCAGAAATTATCCCTGTCAGTCAGAAAGCTAGCATCACTATACCCAATCACTCTCAAGCCATCACTCCCACCAAGGGTAAGGATCCATTCCTTAGTCCTCCGTAGCTACTTGAGAATATTCTTTACCGCTGTCCAGTGTGCCATGCCATGATTTCCCTGAAATCTACTAACCATGCTCAAAGAAAAGGTCACATCAGGGCGAGTACAAGTCATATCATACATGATTGAGCCAACAGTGGAAGCATATGGAAATCCACTAATCTCAGCTATCTCAGCCTCTGTACTCGGACTCTGAGTTTTACTCAGTTTAGCATTGTGTTGGATTGGTAAATCCCCTTTTTTTTGGAATTCTGCATGTTGAATCTTTTCAACACCTTATCCAAGTACATACTCTGACTAAGTCCAATTAGTCTCTTACTCCTATCTCTCATTATCCTTATTCCTAGGATATAGGCAGCTTCTCCAAGGTCCTTCATAGCGAAACACTTCCCAAGCTAGGACTTAACCTCCTGCAAAGTTTGGATGTCATTTCCTATGAGTAGTATGTCATCCACATACAACACCAGAAAGCTAACTATACTCCCACAAGCCCTAGCATACACACATGACTCATCCTCGCTCCTCGAAAATCCAAACTCTTTGACTTTCTCATTGAAGCAAAGATTCCATCTGCGAGATGCTTGTTTGAATCCATAAATGGATTTCACAATTTTACACACCCTATTAGGGTACTTTGCATCGACAAAACCCTCTGGCTGAGCCATGTAAACATCCTCAACCAACTTCCCATTAAGGAAGGCGGTTTTGACATCCACTCATAATCATGAAATGCAGCTATGGCCAACAAAACTCTAATAGAATTAATCTTTGCTACTGGTGAGAAGGTCTCATCATAGTCAACTCTTGGAGTTTGAGTAAAGACCTTTGCCACCGATCTTGCTTTGTAGGTGTGTACATTCCCATCCATCTCAGTCTTCTTTTTGAAGATCTATTTGCACCCAATTGTCTTACGACCTGGTACATTGTCAACCAAGTTCCAAACTTGATTGCCATACATAGACTGGATCTTGTTGTCCATAGCCTCCTTCCATTTAGCAGACTCAGGGCTTGCCATGGCTTCCCTATAATTATTAGGTTCATCCAAATCTATTAGTGTACTATCACTAATAAATGTATCACCTTCAGTGGTGATGTGATAACCATAATAAAAATTAGGTGTGTTCCTAACTCTAGTGGAACGCCTCGGAGGTACGAACTCATCTATCATCTCAATAAGAGTTTCCTCCTCAGGTTGGTTGATAGTGTTTAAGGTTCCTTCACCACTTGACTCTTGAAGCTCTTCAAGGTCAATTTTCCTCCCACTGTTTCCTTGGCTTATGAATTCTCTCTCACAAAAGACACCCCTTCTTGCTATAAAGACCATATTTTCACTAGGCCTGTAAAAGAGGTAACCAAAGGATCTTTGTGGATAGCCGATGCGAATACACCTCTCACTTCGAGGTTTAGTCTTGTCATGAGACTCACGCCTCACAAAAGCCTCACAACCCCAAATCTTGATGTGGTCCAGATTGGGAACTTTCCTAGTCCACATCTCGTGAGGTGTTTTGGTAACCTTCTTAGTAGGGACTAGATTAAGGATATGGGTGGCAATCTCTAAGTCATACCCCCAGAATGAGATTGGTAACAAAGCTCGACTCATCATGGAACGAACCATGTCCAACAAGGTCCGATTGCGCCTCTTGGAAACACCATTCAGCTGTGGTGTCCTAGGAGGTGTCAATTGTGAGACTATCCCACATTCCCTAAGATATTCAAGGAACTTAATACTAAGATACTCTCATCCCCGATCGGATCAGAGCATCCTGATATTCCTGCCCAACTGATTCTCGACTTTCTGGTTAAACTCTTTGAACTTTTCAAAGGTTTCTGACTTATACTTGATTACGTAGATATATCCATATAATCATCAGTGAAAGTCACATAGTACCGATTAGCATCCTTTGTGGTGGTTTTGAAGGGTCCACACACATCTGTGTGTATGAGGTCCAACAAACCTTCACCCCTCTCACAACAACTAGTGAAGGGTGACTTCATCATTTTTGCAAGTTAACAAGACTCGCAACTGTCATCCGACTTTAGATCAAATGATTCCAAAACTCCAGCCTTCTAGAGTTAGCCTATGTGCTTCTTGTTAACATGTCCAAGACGACAATGCCATAAGGATGCTTTATCTAAGCTCATCGAAGAATCTATATGATATACATTATTTCCTAAGTTATCCACAATCGACACAGTTTCATACACCATCACAAGGTAATGCTTTAAATTAAAACACATTATTATAAAAAGCATCAATAGCACCAATTTTATTATCAAAACAAAATGTGAAACCTTTTTTGTACAAACCATGAAGGGAAATAATATTTCTCACCATTTCTGATGAGTAATAACATTTATTCAAATCTAAAGTTAACCCATTATTAAGCAATAAAGAATAAACTCCAATCTTGGTCACAGGTGATGCTTTCCTATTTCCTATGATTCGGTTTATCTTCTCGTGCTCCACTTTTTCACTACTTCTTAGGCCCTGCAAATCAGTACAAATGTGAATACCACAACCTGTAACGAGCACCCAAGAGTTAGTAGGTAATGAGTTACCAGACCTTATAGAGTAAATACCTGCATGGGTGGATTTAACTTTCCCATCCTTCACATTATGCATGTATTTAGGGAAGCTTCGCTTCTAGTGCCCCTTTTGTGGCAGCCAACATGATGCATGACACTTTAGTAGCATCCCTCTTATGTGTAGTGTACACCGCAACCTCCTCAGGAGTAGCAGTGGACTCATTGGTGACCTTAAGCTCCTTATCAAGGACATATTCCTTGTCCTCATAGCGGGTAATGATCCTAATGTTTCTAATCCATTCATTGAAGTTAGACCCATAAAAAGTGACTTTCCCACACAAGTTAATGAGGGAAAAGGAGCCTATAGGGTTTGATCCAGCAGCAGTGTTGTTTGACATCTGAAAAGAAAGAAGGACAAGTTTAATTAGATGAAGAATCCTTAATAAGTCTCCCAAATAAAATATTAAGGCTAGGATCCTACAAACTATTCCATAACTTAGAAGAGGGATGTCGTCATCCAAGCTATAAAATGTTTGAAGGTAGGTAAATGATGATTTACCAATTTCCACCATGATAAACAAAATGAATTATTAAGTTTTAATTGGATTTGAAACTCCTAGATCATTGAGATACATTGAACTTTCAATGGCATGTTTGAATCTCGGTTGTGCCCTCTCAAGTTTGTGACTGGGACATCGAGGATCATAAACAAGGTGTGAATAACCATGCAAATTGACTTGGTACCCTTAATTTTATCACCTAATTGATGTGTCGGTTAACCACACACGCTCCACCAATCTATGATAAAACTTAAGTCACCCTTTGTCACTCTTACTAGTCCTTGTTAGTGTGCCGGTTAACCACACATGCTCCACTAACGACTTGGTAAGGTACAAAGTGTAATTTCATGGGTTAGCACTTATTTCACATTTTCCTAAAGTAACTAAGATTGGGAATTAATAAAGGTTTAGTTACTTTATAATTTCATTATACTTATAATGAGGATTTAGGTCCTATCCTACCCGTTCGGCTAACGACCCTCCACCAGTCAAGGAAGCGGTGGGTGAGAGTCGAAACCCATTAAACCGCCATTTTATAGGCAGTAACCTTATACCCCCCTTATACACCGGCTTCGTGAATGAGGCCTACTAATGGTAAGACTGACTTATTCTTATACATATATATAATAATTAAACTTTTAATATTATAGAAGTATAAGGGTTGAATTTTAAACTTTTAAAATTCCAAGGATCTATTTGGAATTAAATTATTAATGTGTGAGACTTTACAAATTCCAAGACTTGAGGGAAAGTTTTGAAACTATTCAAGACTCTTTAATTCATAACTTATGAGTTTTAACGGTCCATTAAAATAAAAAGACACTTCATTTTACGTAACCTCTTATTCTTTAATGACACTTTTAAAGAAGTAACTTTTGGTTATCCATAACTTGAGGACAAGTTATAGACTTCATCATTATTCATTAAGATCAAGAATTATACTATAAGCAAATTACACATAATTCCTATGATCTTCTAAAAACTCATAAGAACATAACCAATCATATCAAATTTTCAAGAATCATATTTACACATATAAAACATGGAATTTTGATATTAGCCCTTGTAAATGGAATAGCACAACCATTACACCATCTAAAACAAGTTTTAAATCACCAAAACAGTTTAGGCTAATGTTTCTAGTCCATTTCCAGCAGCTAAACACGAAAATTTGCATTTAAGGGCTCCTACTCGTCGAGTGCAATCACCTACTCGACGAGTAGGATGAAATATCACATGGACTCGTCGAGTCCCCCCATGGACTCAGCGAGTTCATGCAGCAGATAGCAGTTTTTTGAGCTTTTTCAACAAGTTTGCATCAAGTATCGAGAAAACAAGCCTAGGCTCTGATACCACTATTGGGTTTTAAGCATACTAACACTCCTATGGTGTACATGTAACCCTAGAAACCTTGGATCTACGTTTTCTCTAAAATACATGCAAATATGATTTCCAAGGTTTACAACCTAATTAGCATGTTATGGGGTACTTGTAATATAAAACTTCAAGTAAAATAACATACCTTTCTTTTGTGGTTGATTGCTTGGAGGTTATGATCCTAGCATCAATAGTGTGGATGCCTCAAGTGATGTCACAAATCACCAACACAAGTTGGAAGCTATTGAGAGAATAAGAACACTATAGAAATCGGCTCACCCTTATGCTCACACACACAAGTGCCAATTGTAGAACCAAGGACTCCTTTATATAGTATGGAGGATTAGGGTTAAACCCTAATACCCATGACTCTTAATTTACCTAGGATCCATGGGTTAAAAGCTCCATGGACTATCCATGGACTCCATATACTCTTAGCCCATCTTAAATAAATCTTAGCCCAATCCATATATATAAACAAGAGTCCATATTTAATTAGCTCCATTGTGATCACTAAATTAATTCTTGATCAATGCTAATTAAATAATTATGATATCATATTAATATATTATAACTAATAATATATTAATATATAATAAACAACTTATTCTCAAAAGTATATCCATAGAAGTTGTTAGGTGAAGTGCAACCCAAATGGACCATGTCGGGTCGGGTCAAGTTGATACAAAATATAGTTACGGACTTAGACACCTTATCCAACAATATATCCCAGCTACCGTCAAAATCTAGTACACATTCCCTCAACATATCCTACAAAGTCTGAATAGTTTGCTCGCTTTGCCATCAGTCTGTGAATGAAATGTCATGTTGAAGTTTAGTTGCATACCCAACTCCTCATGAAATCTCTTCCAGAATCTAGAAGTGAAGCGAACATCTCGATCAGAACTACTGAGACTGGGACCGCATGTCGTCCCACCACCTCACGGATGTATACATCTGTTAATTTCTCTATAGAGATGTTCTCCTATATAGGAACAAAATGCACACTCTTGGCCAATTGATCCATGATGGCCCAAATCAAATCTACCCCTCGTGCGGTCTGTGGTAGCTTCATGATAAAATTTGTCACACCTCCAAACCGGATGGCGGAAACGTCCGGGGGTGGACGATGATCACGATATCACAATAATTGAATACATTGAAACATTAGTACAAAAACAACCATTATATCATATGATTATATCAGTTACATGACCCAAATGTTAGTTAGTATCTAAATACATTACAAGGTTTTCATATTATTAAATAATGTAGTTCTCGTAATGATATTTTGTGTCTTGTCTTCAAAAGTAGCTCCACTAATCCGAGCTTAATTTTTTCCTGAGATTACATGACGTTTTAAAAGTTAACATAAATTTGGTGAGTTCATAAGAGTTCGGTTGTAGAAAAATCTGATATTTTTCCTTGTGTAAAAATTGTATCCTTGTAAAATGTTTTGTACATGTATGCCTTCAGCATAAAAGAAGAATGTATGTGTGTAGTATGTATCAAAAAGCATTTATAAATAAAAGTTCCCATAACTTTTAAACTTATAAAAAGTGTGATTTTTCATGTGATTACTATCGAAAAATCAAGTGTATAAGTAAATAACCATACTTATAAATGTAGTTTATAAGTAAATAACTATACTTATAAATGTCATGTGTAAGTAAATAACCATACTTATAGATGTTGTGTATAAGTAAATAACCATACTTATAAATGTTATGTATAAGTAGATAGCCATACTTATAAATGTTGTGTATAAGTAAAAAACCATACTTATAAATGTTGTGTATAAGTAAATAACCATACTCATAAATGTTGTGTATAAGTAAATAACCATACTTATATTGTATCTTGCACTAGAACTTACTATTCGATGTTATAGTGAGCCCTTATAATTGAGCTATCAACTGTAATGTTGCCCGCCACAAACCTTTGTGTAAAGTTATTTTCCAAAATGTATTTTGTTTGCATGACATGTAACCTCCCCCGAAATTGTACAATGAGTGAAAACTAGTAGAAAATGGGGTATGAACTCACCTTTTGCGGTTTCCCTAGGAGATGGAAAGAAATGGTGACAAAGATGAAGTAGGAATCAGGCTTTCGAAGACAACACCTCCTTGAACTTCAAGATCTTGCATAGGGTTTTTGATTCAAGATTATGAGTAAAAATAACCAAAAGTTGATGATGGATGGTGGTGAATCTCGAAAATTAGGAGGAACACTTACCAAAAGACTTACACAAACACTTGTCAAAAGCCTTGAATCAACTAGAGAATTATTGGAGAGTTTAGAGAGTATAGAAGTGAGATTAAAGAGGAAATCGTGGGGAGGGAGGCCTCTTGGATGAATTTATAGAATGGGAGGGGGAGAGAAGAGTGGTGGTGGTTTGCATTGGGAAAGAAAGATGTAAGGTGTTATTGTAACTATGCGATTTAGGCTAAGCTTTCTCCATTTTTTTATTTTTGTAAGGTCCTTTGATTAAAATAATCAAGTAAGGCATTCCGATTATTAAATTCATTGTATGGTTTCTTGATTTCTTTATTATAAAGAGGTCATGATTATGTTGGAGGTTAGGATATGGTTGGGAAAAATGGAACACCATTTGTCTTATTGTAGTTTTTATAAAAACCTAGACCTTTTTATAAAAGTTTGTCATTTTTATAAAAGTGTGTTGGGATTTGAGAAATCGGTAAGGTTTAATAACTAAAAAAAATATTGTTATTTAATATTTTTAACAATAATATTAACACCTTATAATTAAATTGGTTTTCTCAAATTCGTTGTATAAAATGTGAGTGTTAAACGTGATAGCATTTTGTTTTCTTGATGTATGACTTTTTTCTAGAATAACCACCGGAATATCAACTAAATACTAGGTCATATGATGTTTAAAACATGTTTATGGATTTATGAACAAATAAATCTCGTGTTATGAACATTACCCAATTCCTGGTAATATTTGTGTGTTTTATCGAATTACTACATTACCGTAGTTTATTGATCGCAATAAAAGCGTTTATTCGATAATTAGTTCAAAATAGCGTACGTAGCATTATAATATTCAATAATAAATTAGGGATGTTATGAAAATCACATTTCGCCTTTTTGACCTAATATATGCACAATTGACTTTTGTTGACTTTTGTTGACCAAAATTTGAAGGATGTCACAAAATCCATCGTAATCTCTTCCCATTTCCAAACAGGAACACCCAATGACTCCGTCTTGCCGTAAGGTCGCTGATGCTCGGCCTTGACTTTCCTGCTAGTCAAGCACCTCTCCACATACCAGGCCACATCCCACTTCATGTAGGGCCACCAATAATCAAGCCAAAGGTCTCTATACATCTTTTTCGCACCCGTATGAATAGAAAATTTTGATTTATGCTCCTCCTCAATCAAAATCTTCCGCGTACACCCGAAATATGGAACCCAATGTAACACCCTGTTTCGAGTCGTTTCATAATTTGGGGTCGTGACCTGAAGATCAATTATCATAAGGCTTCATGCTTTGGGGAAAGAGAGCATTAGACCCTTTTGGATGAGGGTAATGTAGATTATGTGATCCAAGAGTTCGGTTTATGCTTTAGAGCCCAAGGGTATAATGGTAAAAGTGATGGTTCAAGCCTTTCATGAATTAAAGATTTTAGTTCAATGGGTTTAAGTCAAAAGTAATTAGATAGGGTTGTAGATCTCCTCAATACATTTCTGTGGATATAAAGAACGACGGAAATGGATTTGGGATGCTGAAGTTATGGGCTTCAGAAGTTTGAATGGTAAGGGGTTTGCCCAGTAGGTTGGGCATACTTGGCCTTTTGATCGTAGGACCATACCCAAGTACGTTGGGTGTACCTAGAGTACACTAGACATACTCTAGTAAGATGTAAACCCTAATTTGGGGTCTTGGACCCTATTTAAAGCCCTTAACTCATTTCCAACCCTGCTTATCTTCAGCCTCCATCCCCTCTAACCCTAATATCGAAACCCTAGCCCTATTTGGAAGGATTTTAAGCCTTGGAGTGATTTTGGGTGGATTTTTAATGCATTTGGCAGAATAAGGACTCCTTAGAGAAATGTTGGTTGTCTTGGAGCTTGTAGATACATGCCTTGTTCATCTTAATCTAGCTTCTAGAGGTATAAAGTTTTGATCGTGATGGATTTCTCATGTAGATCTATTTTTGGTTATGATTTGTCATGTTTTGGTCCCATGGTTGGTTCTTTTCAGTAGAAATTATTCCAAAACCTTTGAGCCTCATATTTGGTCTTTGTTGAGGTCATTAAGTCATAAAATCGGATCTTGATGAGTATAATCCTTCCATGAATGAGTTATTGGTCTTTTGATGAAGTTTAAGACTTAGGGATTTGGTTTGGGAACCATTAAGCCATTAAAAGTCACAAAGTCGGGAACTTTATGACTTAGTATGCTCCAAAAGAATCAGATATAGAAGATTAACGTTTTGTCTTAAAGCATTAAGAACAGAAAGTGGAATTTGGGCTTGTATGGGCCTTGAGTCTTTTAGGAAATTGGGCCATGAGTTGTTAGGTAAGTTATGGGAAGGGTAAAATGGTCTTTTACCCATTGGAATGATAGATTATGAATTGGACCTTATACTTTTGGGAATTTTCCTTAACAATTGATTAGGGATATTTTGGTTGTGTTCAGTGTAAGGATCTCGGTAGCAGCAGCATGTGTGTTTTGGTTATCTCTAAGATTGGGGTGAGTTTCTTCACTGTATCATGGGTCGAAGGCACCAATTTCGGCCTAACAGGATATGTTATATGCTAGTTGTCTTTGTGACTGTTGCATGGTATGTTGGGCTAGGCCTATTGTATGATTAGGTTAGGACCATTATGTGTTAGGCTAGGCATATTGTATGATGGACTAGGCCTATCTACATGTTGGGTTGGGCCCATTGATTATGAAGGGATAGGCCCATTATTATGTGTTAGTCCCAATGTTAGGGTTAGGCCCAAGGATATGTATGGCATGTGGTATTTTGGGGAACTTGCTTTGTGTTTACGGTTTTATGGTTATGGTTTCAGGTACTTCTAGTTCGAAAGGGAGGGACCTGGCTTGATCACAGTGCATCCACCTATGTTTCCACAACTTTATGATTTTGGGATTGTACTCTGATAACTATTTTTATTCTGATATACTTTTGAATGGTTGAAAAGGATAAAGGGTATTTATGGTTGAATTAAAAATGAATTTTCACCCAAACTCTCCGATGGAGGGTCAATAATCCCTAGCTATGATAATCAAAAGAGGACACCTGGCCTACTATACGCTCACTCTTCCAGTGCTCCTCTTTCATAGCCTCAACCTGAGTCTCATGAATCTGCTCCAAGAGTGGGGTAAGCACCGCCATCCTTAGACATACATCCCTGATTGGAGTACCAGCCGCCATGTGGCTAAGAGCATTGGCCACTACGTTGTCCTTCCCAGGGTGATGAAAGATCTCTCAATCATAATCCTTCACCACATCACGCCACCTGCATTGCCTCATATTTGGATTTAGCTGATCCATCAAATACCTCAAACTCTTGTGGTCCGTGTAGATGATACAACTACCCTATTCAAGAAATGACGCCAAATCTTTAGGGTAAAAACCACCGCCCCAGCTCCACATCATGAGTGGGATATTTCACCTCATGAGGCTTCATCTGCCTCGAATCATAAGTAACCACATGACCCCTCTATATCAATATCACACCCAATATTGTAAGCCACACATCATAGTACACCCTGATATCATCTACACCCTCTAGAAAGGTCAAAATCGGAGCCTCACATAACTTTTGTCTCAAAGTCTCAAACATCGCTTGCTGCTCGAGGCCCCAATGGAAGGCAACATACTTATTCGTCAACCTGGTCAACAAAATTGCGATCCTGGAGCAATTCTCAATAAACCTTCGATAATACCCGACTAAACCAAGGAAACTTCGAATCTCGGATGGATACCTCAGAACCTCCCCCTACATCACGGCCTCGATCTTGGCCAGATCAACCAATATACCCTTCTGATTGACAAGTTGCCCAAGAAACTATACCTCGTTCAACCAAAGATCGCACTTGGAGTATTTGGCATACAACTGTAGAGTCGAATTTTATTGTAATATGTCGAAATTTGTTTAATTGTACTCTTCGTATGTTTTGTTATATATTTACTAAGGTGTCATGTATTCGAACCTTAATGTCAAAGCCTTAGTATTTTTTGTACTTTCAGTCTCCTATAAATAGGAGTTGAACATTGAGTAGATGATAAGAGAGTTAGAGTGTGATAGAGTGAATTCTCTCTTTTACTATCATTTTGTAACTAGTGTTCATTGGAAGTAATAGAGTTGAAACCATATTTTATTTACTTCTTGTGTTCAATTGTGTTGATTCTACTCTAATTTGATTCTTATACTCGATTATCACTTCATCAATTGGTATCAGAGCAGGAATCATTATTGCGATCTGATTTTCAGTTGAATCTCTAAATTTTTGAGTCACTATTTTGTCTCAAAAGTTTCCGCACTATTTGATTCAGAAAATGATCTCTAATCTACAATTTTGATTCGATTCTGCATTTGATTCTCTTAATCGAGTAATTGATTTTGATTTTTTGATCGGTTTATTCATTCAAATTCAAATTTCTTCATGTTTTTCTGAAAAATCTCGTCCGTACGTTCACAGCAAATTTCAACATGAACACGATGACTTCATTCTCTCATTTGTTAGGATCCTCTACGAAAATTCCTATGTTGATTCTGGGGTATTACGATCAATGGGCTGATCATATGGAGGACTATCTAAATGGATTGGATGAGGAAGTTTGGAGTTGCATCACAAGAACTACTCAACCTCCATTGAATGTTCAAAATATTAGATCTTCTAGTTCAACACCTGCTGTTGATGATCAATCAAATAGGATAAAGAAACATGAAAAATGTTGCCTAAGAGAATTGTGAGGTGCATTGCCACCAGTTGTTTACAATTATGTTCGTGGTTGTAAAACTGCAAAGGAGATATGGAATACTGTCAAGGAAAAATATCAGGGAAATGAGAAGACGAAGATCAATTCAGTTAAGCAATGTCTTGTAGAGCTGAAAGAGTTTAGACAAAAAGAAAATGAAACAATTGAGGTTTACTATGATCTTCTTAATGAATTGATCTGTAGATGCAATCGCTATGGAATTACGAGGTATGCTATGGAGTTTAATCTCACATTCGTGATAGGACTCCGTAAGGAATGGAGGAGTGTAAGCATGATGGTGAAGAATCAACAAAGTTTCGATACTTCATCTCTGAATGATTTGTATAATTAGTGAAAAACTCATGAAAGTGAAATGAATGAGATGGCTGAAGAGTCGAAGCTTAGTTTGGGAGGACCATTAGCTCTTGTTTCGAGAGTATCTGAAACAGAAGCAGTTGAAAAAGTTGATTCTGATGATGAAGAAGGGTTAATCATGAATTCTGATGATGAGGCGATTGCCTTTTACTCAAACAACAGAGTCAAAAAGTTTTGCAAGAACCCGTTTAATTCGAAGGTGAAGCAGAATGAAAGGAAAGGAATTTTTGTGTTAACAAATATGTGGTAGAAGAGAAGAAGAAGTTTGAGAAGAATGATGGAAAGGTGACTGAGGTCAAAGTTGAGAAGAAACTCAAGGGTAATTCAGGAATTGATTGTCATTATTGCAACGGAGCAAATCATTTGGCAAATGATTGCTTGCTACGTAAGAAGGGTGAGAAAAGGACTAAGGTCAAGGACGAAACATACTATGCTGAGAAGTTGGAAGAGGTGCGTACTAAGTCGAAAGGTTTGTCTTTGGTTGCTAAAGGTGAAAATGAGGAAGAAGGCACATATCAGATCTGGTCATCAGGATCTGATGATAAAGAGATGCGTAATCCTACGCATGGAGCAATGTTCGCGAAGCTGGAGGAAGATTCTGATGAAGAGGTGAATGGTCATCATTTCATGACCAAAAATGCTGATAAATCTCCAATGACTACCAAGGTACGTTCTATTCTTCAATCCTTCTATAACAGCCCGGATTTCCAGGTATCTTTTATTCATATATTTTTGGTGTTTTGTGAGGGGACTTGGCGAGTTGGAGCTCAAACTCATCGAGTAGGATCACGATTCTGGACACGGGTTCGCGCCTGGACTCGGCGAGTCCGCGCTATTTAATGAAACCCTAATTTCCCGGTCCTAAGCCCTATTTAAAGGACCTTATGGCCCTTCATTGCGGCTACCTTGACCTAGAGAGCACCAAAGCAGCTGAGGGTTCTTGTGAGTGAGATAAGAGGCCATTATTCACCGAATTTGTGTGTATTTGCAAGAACGGAAGGGGAAAGTAAAGCTAGAAGATTTGGGGAGCTTGGATCTACTTCCATTTCGTCAAGGGAAGCTTCTTGAGGTATCATTCAGAGCTTATTTCCGTGTTTTTGTTGATATGGTCAAATCTAGGGTTTCTTCATGCCTTGTTTGCTTTGTAATTGAAGTGTGAGAGGTCCCATGGGGATATGGTACCTAGATCTGGACCTTAGCAGGTCCAAAGAGTCCCAAATGCCATGCTTTATGTCCTTCCTTTTGGGTTGGAGACTAGGGTTGCCATCTTAGAGGTCATTTCTTCAAAAAGAGCCTTGTAGGTGTTGCATGGTAGCCAAGACTGTGACTTTACATGATGAATGAGCTTAGGAGGGACAGATCTATGAGTTGATGGAGCGGATCTGACCTCAGAAGCGAGATTGAGTTGATGCATGGCATGGACTCGCCGAGTCCAAAGAACAGACTCGGCGAGTAGCATGAGGATTGTCCTTAACCACTCAGCGAGTGGTCCTGCCGAGTTATGGGTTGACTCAGTGAGTCATGGAGAGTTAGAGAGGGTTGACAGGTGGACTGAGTCGAGCTGGAACTCGCCGAGTTGTTCTTGAGACTCAGCGAGTTGAGTCGTGGTGGCCCCGCGATTCATGCCAGGTGGAACTCGTCGAGTCAGGGGAGTACTCGATGTGTCAAGAGAGGATCCTAGGGAGTCAGTGAACACGTATAGACTCGCCGAGTCGCCCTAGTTCACTCGCCGAGTCCGGTCAAAGTTGACCGTTGACTGTTGACCAGAGTTGATAGTGTTGACTTGATAGGGGTAGTCAACCTTAGTGGTAAAAGTGTTAATTAGAGATATATGATGTTATAGGAGGATTATAGCTCGGAGGATCGAGCACGAGTGATTTCCAGGGTTCGCGAGTTATCGAGATATACGAGGTGAGTCTTCTCACTATACTTTACCTTGAGTAGGTAATCAGAGTTATGTGACAGAGTATGTGTATGTTATATGTATGTTATGTGTTGTACCGCATGATGTCTATGTGATTTATGTTGTGCATGCTTATAGAGTTGGAACCAGAAAGTTCCCAGAGTTAGAACCAGTGGGTTCACAGAGTAGGGTCTACGGACCCACAGAGTTATAGCCTCGAGTGGCTAATATGTGTTATGTGTGGTATTTTGGGGAACTCACTAAGCTTCGTGCTTGCAGTGTTGGTGTTGTTTGTTTCAGGTACTAGTGACGACCGTGGGAAGGCGTCGGCTTGATCTGTACACACGCATGGGAATTTTTATGATATGTGATCTTGGGATTTTGTATGATGTGAATTGGAGTTTTAAACTTGATGTTTTATGAAAATTAAACGAAAAATGTTTTTATATTTTGCGAAAAATTATTTTGAAATTCACAGTGTTACAAGTTGGTATCAGAGCCTTGGTTTGAGGGATTCGAGTACACCTTCGGGCGTATTTGAACTCAAACTGAGGATTTGAGAAGTATTATCAAAAAGAGTAAAAGATTTTGAAAAGAAACGCAGAGCAGAGTTGTGTGTACGATCAGTCCGCGCCCAAACGGTGATTTCCCAAAATACCCTCATGTTATGTGATATTGATATTGATATGATGTATTCGCATGCTAGAGTAGGCTAGGTGTTCCTATTAGGACTAGAGTGGCCTGATTTGTGATGCCTTAGCCTAGGATGAGGTGAGCTGCTATGAGATGCTTGAGAGTGAGTAGGTAGCAGCGAGGGGCGTATAAGAGATCTAATAGAGATTGGCCTATGCATGATAGAGTACTTGGAATTTGGGATCCGAAGAGGAGGACTTGGGGTGTATTCTGATACGGTGCGGACAGTAGTATTGGGCCTGTACTACTGAAAGCACCGAAGCGGTGTACAGCCCAAGTAAGAATCTTTGGAATAACAAGGATCAAGGAGGAATGAGTTGTCGAGTGTGAGTATGCTCGAAGGGGTTCTAATTTTTTGTATGTTGTATTTCAGAGGTAGATCATGGTGAGGACACGTTTGATACCTGAGAGCAGTGATACCAGTGATGAGGAGATCCGCCGGATCATCCACGAGGAGGTGGCTACGGCCATCAGGGCAGAGATACCAGAGATGTTCGGGTCTATTAAGACCATGCTGATTGAGACCTTTGACGAGCGTTATGCCTCTCTTTCTGAGGCTGTTGTTGCAGCGGCCACCGCAGCTATTGTTGTCGCGAGGCCGCAAGGTGGTGATGCGTTGCTGTTCCGAGAGTTCAGCAACACAAAACCACCAGAGTTTGATGGGACTCAGGACCCGATGGCAGCTATGAGGTGGATTTCTGACATAGAGGGGTGTTTCTTCACTTGCTCATCTCCTGAGCATTTGAAGGTTCGGTTCGCGCTGAACCAGCTTCGCTTGGGAGCGAAGGACTGGTGGAATTTTGTGACGGCGCATTTTACGCCTGTTGAGCTTGCGGCAGTGACCTGGGAGAGGTTCACTACCATGTTTCGAGATGAGTACGTTCCCCAGGTGGAGAGGGAGCGTTTGGCCCAGGAGTTTCTGACCCTCAAGTAGGGTACTGAGTCAGTTACAGCGATTACCAGGATGTTCCATGAGAGGGCGATGTTCTGCCCTAAGCACGTGTCCACTGAGCAGGCACGTATGAGCCGATATTTGAGTATTTTGAGGCGAGACATTCGGGAGTTCGCGGCGAACTCCTCGTACCGGACACATGCTGAGCTTCAGGCAAATTCCCGAAAGACGGAGATTGAGCTAGAGACTCAGGCCAGGGAGGAGGCGGAGTCTCAGGGGAGGGATCGGCGACCGGCACAGTCTCAGCCGGCAGCCAAGTGGGCCAAGCCCGCTGATCCCAAACCAGGGAGCCAGAAGGGCCGCACTTGTGGGAAGTGTGGCAAGGGTCACGATGGAGTCTGCAGAGCAGGATCTTGCTACAAGTGTGGCAAGGAGGGGCATATGGCCAAGGATTGCCCCAAGGGGTTTGCAGTATGCTTCCACTACAATCAGACCGGACACCGGAAGGCAGAGTGTCCGCAGTTGCGAGGGTCATCTCAGGGAGCACCTCAGGGATCTGCCCCTGCCGCCATCAGAGCTACAGAGAGTCGGCCAGTGAAGGCCAAGGCGCCGAGGGCACGAGGGAGAGCCTCTCAGCTGACCGCGGAGGAGGTCCGTGCAGCGCGCGATGTCGTGGCTGGTATGTATTCTTTCATGTATTTATTTTGATGTTGAGATATTATGCTTATGTTATGTTATGCGTAGGTACTTTTCTTGTGAATTCTGTACCAGCCTTGGTGTTATTTGACTCGGGTGCGAGTCGGTCTTTTGTATCTTTGGCTTTTAGTCAGCATATCACTATTAGTCATGAGACATTGAGTCGGCCTCTGAGAGTATCCATAGCTGATGAGAGGGTGATATATGCCACGGAGGTTCTCCGAGGTTGCGTAGTCGAGATTTTCGGTGTTGAGTTCCCGATTGATCTGGTTCCTATTGCGATGGGAGATGTCTGTGTCATTGTGGGCATGGACTGGTTGAGTAGATTCGGTGTGGTTATCGACTGCGAGCGTCAGCTGGTGACCATACGAGACCCTAGTGGGGGAGTTCTTTTGGTGTACGGCGAGGGTACACGTTCAAGATCAGCGTTTTGTTCGGTCGCTAGAGCGAGGCAGTGTCTACAACAGGGCTGTAAGGGTTTTGTGGCGTATGTGATGGATACGCGGGTGGATTCCGAGAGGCCGAGTTCAGTTGAAGAGGTTCCGGTGGCGCGTGAGTTCCCAGATGTTTTTCCTGAGGAGTTGTCGGGTGTGCCTCCTGTGAGGCAAGTGGAGTTCAATATCGATTTGGTTCCGGGGGCCGCACCTATCGCCAAGGTGCCTTATCGCCTTGCACCTCTAGAGATGCAAGAGTTATCCTCGCAGCTTCAGGAGCTGCTGGGGAAGGGGTTTATTTGGCCGAGCAGCTCGCCGTGGGGAGCGCCTATCCTGTTCATCAAGAAGAAGGATGGTTCACACCGGATGTGCATTGATTACCAGAAGTTGAACAAGCTAACGTCAAGAATCGTTACCCGTTGCCAAGGATCGACGATTTATTTGATCAGTTGCAGGGAGCATCTTGGTTTTCCAATATCGATTTGAGGTCTGGATATCATCAGGTGAGGGTGTGGGATGAGGACGTCCAGAAGACAGCGTTCAGGACGCGTTATGGGCATTATGAGTTTGTGGTGATGCCTTTTGGGCTCACCAATGCCCCGGCAGTGTTCATGGATCTCATGAACCGAGTGTGTAGGCCGATGCTGGATCGGTCAGTGATTGTGTTTATCGACGACATTCTGTTATATTCGAGATCTAGAGAGCAGCATGAGGAGCATTTGAGAGAGGTTCTCGGAGTTCTGAGATCGGAGAGGCTTTATGCCAAATTCTCCAAGTGTGATTTATGGTTGCGGGAGGTCCAGTTCTTAGGACATCTCGTTAACCAGGAAGGGATATTGGTCGATCGGGCCAAGGTTGAGGTGGTGATGAGTTGGGAGGTGCCGAGGTCACCCTCCGAGATCAGAAGTTTCCTAGGGTTGGCAGAGTATTATCGGAGGTTTATCAAGGATTTCTCTAAGATCGCAGTGCCACTCACCAGATTGACCCAGAAGGGTGTTGCTTTTTCATGGGGCCCCGAGCAGCAGGTCTCCTTTGAGACACTTGGCCAAAGGTTGTGCGAAGCCCCGATGTTAGCCCTCCCGGATGGGATGGAGGACTTTGTGGTATACTGTGATGCATCGATTTTGGGGTTGGGAGTGGTGCAGATGCAGAGAGGGCATGTGATAGCATATGCATCGAGACAGCTGAAGCCTCATGAGACGAGATATCCCACCCGTGATCTAGAGTTGGGGGCAGTGGTATTCGCCCTCAAGATTTGGCGTCACTACTTGTATGGGGTTCGGTGTACAATATACACAGACCATAAGAGTTTGAAGTATTTGATGGATCAGCCCAACCTAAATATGCGTCAGAGAAGGTGGTTAGATGTGGTCAAGGATTATGATTGTGAGATCCTGGACCACCCAGGCAAGGCTAATGTGGTAGCCGATGCATTGAGCCGCAGGGCGGAGAGCACCCCGCTGCGGGAGGTATGTTTGAGATTGACCGTGATAGATCCAGTATTGGACGCCATTCATGGGGAACAGGCCGAGGCTGTGCAACCTGAAAAGCAGAAGAGAGAACGAATTGTTGGTCTGATTTCAGAGTTCGTTAACGATGGTTGGGGGCTTATGACGTTTCAGGGGCGTATCTGGGTGCCATTTGTGGGAGGAACGCGTACCATTTTGATGGAGGAGGCTCATCGGTCGAAATTTTCGATCCATCCGGGGGCCACTAAGATGTTTTTGGATCTGAAAAAGGAGTATTGGTGGCCCTGTATGAAAAGGGATGTCGCGTGGTTTGTTGAGAGGTGCTTGACCTGCCGTAGGGTTAAGGCCGAGCACCAGAGGCCCCATGGTAAGTTGCAGCCATTGGAGGTTCCCGAATGGAAGTGGGAACAGATCACTATGGATTTCATCACCAAATTCCCGAGGACTGCCAGAGGAGTTGATGCAATTTGGGTGATTGTAGACAGGTTGAAGAAGAGCGCTCATTTCCTTGCTATCAGCGAGAGTTCTTCAGCAGGGAAATTGGCGGAGGTATATGTGAGGGAAGTGGTATCTCGGCATGGGGTGCCGATCTCGATTGTTTCAGACCGTGATGTGCGCTTCACTTCCAGATTCTGGAAGAAGTTTCACGAGGAGTTGGGTACTAAACTGCATTTTAGTACCGCATATCATCCCCAGACAGACGGTCAGAGTGAGCGGACGATTCAGACGCTCGAGGACATGCTTCGGGCATGTGTGTTGGATTTCGGGGGTAGCTGGGATGCATATTTACCCTTGGCAGAGTTTTCCTACAACAACAGCCATCATTCGAGCATTGGTATGCCACCCTTTGAGCTGTTCTATGGGAGGAGGTGTTGGACCCCTATTTGTTGGGGAGAGGTTGGACAGAGGATGATGGGCAGTACAGAGATCGTGCTTCAGATGACAGAGCAGATCCAGCAGGTCAGACAGAGGTTGTTGGCCGCTCAGAGCCGACAGAAGAGTTATGCAGACAGACGCCGGTCCGAGCTTGAGTTTCAGGTCGGCGACCTTGTGCTCCTGAAGGTCTCTCCTTGGAAAGGAGTGATTCGATTCAGGAAGAGGGGCAAGTTGGGGCCCGATATATTGGTCCTTTCCGTGTGATCGCGAGGGTAGGCCGGGTAGCCTATCGTTTGGATTTACCAGAAGAGTTGGGGCAGATTCACGACACTTTTCATGTGTCGCAGCTGAGGAAGTGTATAGCCGACGAGTCGGCAGTGGTTCCATTAGAGGATATTCAGGTGGATGCGAGCCTGAATTATGCCGAGAGACCAGTGGTCATCAGAGATCGGAAAATCAAGGTTTTGAGGAACAAGGAGGTACCCCTGGTGTTGGTTCAGTGGCAGCATCGGAAGGGATCAGAGATGACCTAAGAGCCGGAGCGTGAGATGCGTGAGCAGCATCCGGAGCTATTTGAAGAGTGAGACTTCGAGGGCGAAGTCTAGTTCTGGTGGGGGAGAATTGTAACAGCCCGGATTACCAGGTATCTTTTATTCATATATTTTTGGTGTTTTGTGAGGGGACTCGGCGAGTTGGAGCTCAAACTCGCCGATTAGGATCGCGGTTCTGGACGCGGGTTCGCGCCTGGACTCGACGAGTCCAAGGAATGGACTCAGCGATTCCACGCTGTTTAATGAAACCCTAATTTCCCGGTCCTAAGCCCTATTTAAAGGACCTTATGGCCCTTCATTGCGGCTACCTTGACCTAGAGAGCACCAAAGCAGCTGAGGGTTCTTGTGAGTGAGATAAGAGGCCATTATTCACCAAATTTGTGTGTATTTGCAAGAACGGAAGGGGAAAGTAAAGCTAGAAGATTTGGGGAGCTTGGATCTACTTCCATTTCGTCAAGGGAAGCTTCTTGAGGTATCATTCAGAGCTTATTTCCGTGTTTTTGTTGATATGGTCAAATCTAGGGTTTCTTCATGCCTTGTTTGCTTTGTAATTGAAGTGTGAGAGGTCCCATGGGGATATGGTACCTAGATCTGGACCTTAGCAGGTCCAGAGAGTCCCAAATGCCATGCTTTATGTCCTTCCTTTTGGGTTGGAGACTAGGGTTGCCATCTTAGAGGTCATTTCTTCAAAAAGAGCCTTGTAGGTGTTGCATGGTAGCCAAGACTGTGACTTTACATGATGAATGAGCTTAGGAGGGCCAGATCTATGAGTTGATGGAGCGGATCTGACCTCAGAAGCGAGATTGAGTTGATGCATGGCATGGACTCGCCGAGTCCGAAGAACAGACTCGGCGAGTAGCATGAGGATTGTCCTTAACCACTCAGCGAGTGGTCCTGCCGAGTTATGGGTTGACTCAAAGAGTCATGGAGAGTTAGAGAGGGTTGACAGGTGGACTGAGTCGAGCTGGAACTCGCCGAGTTGTTCTTGAGACTCAGCGAGTTGAGTCGTGGTGGCCCCGCGATTCATGCCAGGTGGAACTCGTCGAGTCTGGGGAGTACTCGACGTGTCAAGAGAGGATCCTAGGGAGTCAGTGAACACGTATAGACTCGCCGAGTCGCCCTAGTTCACTCGCCGAGTCCGGTCAAAGTTGACCGTTGACTGTTGACCAGAGTTGATAGTGTTGACTTGATAGGGGTAGTCAACCTTAGTGGTAAAAGTGTTAATTAGAGATATATGATGTTATAGGAGGATTATAGCTCGGAGGATCGAGCACGAGTGATTTCCAGGGTTCGCGAGTTATCGAGATATACGAGGTGAGTCTTCTCACTATACTTTACCTTGAGTAGGTAATCAGAGTTATGTGACAGAGTATGTGTATGTTATATGTATGTTATGTGTTGTACCGCATGATGTCTATGTGATTTATGTTGTGCATGCTTATAGAGTTGGAACCAGAAAGTTCCCAGAGTTAGAACCAGTGGGTTCACAGAGTAGGGTCTACGGACCCACAGAGTTATAGCCTCGAGTGGCTAATATGTGTTATGTGTGGTATTTTGGGGAACTCACTAAGCTTCGTGCTTGCAGTGTTGGTGTTGTTTGTTTCAGGTACTAGTGACGACCGTGGGAAGGCGTCGGCTTGATCTGTACACACGCATGGGAATTTTTATGATATGTGATCTTGGGATTTTGTATGATGTGAATTGGAGTTTTAAACTTGATGTTTTATGAAAATTAAACGAAAAATGTTTTTATATTTTGCGAAAAATTATTTTGAAATTCACGGTGTTACACCTTCAATATTCCTTTAAGTGAATATGATTCAGAAATAATTGCTTTTGATGATACTGTTGCTTACTTTGATTCAATTGTGGTGTCTGCTAGTAACGAAGCTAAGAAACTAAACATGCATTTGTTAGAGACCCAGAAGCTACTAGATTCGAAAATAGTCAAAATCGAGTGTTTAGAATTTCATGTTACAAATATTATGTGCGATAGGATTCACTAAGTTCTGATGTAAACTATTGTTAGCCCAACGCAACATATATTGTAATTCTGCTAAACGACTTTATGCTAAACTTACTACATTGCATCATTCGTCTGATATTAGCAAGGAACAACATCGAAATTTATTGCCTTTTCTAGAGTATGAGAAAGAGAGAGAAGGTTGATAACATTTCGTATGATTGTGAGAAAACGATAGCAGAGTTTGACAAAATACCTGATGATCGTTATGCATATGGAATTATAAAAATTGATGAATATCTAGATTCAAAGGAATTACTTAACATTGTAAATGAAACCTTGACCAAAAATGAACAAATTAAAATTTTGAAAAAGGCTGAGAATTCGACATCCGATTATCAATCTAATTTTGCCGCTATTGAAGATAATTCTGATAATATTAGCGAAATTAGTGATATTGAGGATGTTGATTGTTCTCAGTTATCTGTCATTAATGTTGCATCGAAATCTAAAGGAAAAGAAAAACGTAAGGTTTCGATGGCTAAGATTAAAGTTGACAAACCCTCAACTTCGAAAGAATGTGATTTTGAACATGTGGATGTAAGAGATAGTCAGACTGATAGCAGTGATGATGAAAATGATGAAGAAATTCCATACAAAAACATCTCATCAAACAAAGATTAGAAAGAAATAGCAATTCCACAAATTTTTGTTGATCATGTGTATGGCGATACTGAAAAATTCGACAAAGTGATGACTGACAAAGGAGCTCACTTTCTGGAAACAAATACAGTGGTGTATCTAAATTTTAAGTGCACATATGATGTTGTATTACTAAATCAAGTGTTTGTTACTACTGGAAATGTTGAGAAAGTTAAACCTAAGTTCAAGAAAATAGTCGAAGAAGATAACAAGAAAACGACCGAAGAAGGATTATTTTCAGATCAAAGTACTGTCGAAAATAATCTAACTAAGAATTCGTATGTTTTTCAAAGACAAAAACCTCAACGAAAATGGGTAGAAAAACAAAAAGTTGTGAAAGAAGTTACAAAACACGTTGTTGTGGAAAATAAAAGTGTTGTCAAATTAAATTCAAAAGAATTCAAAGAACAAATTGAAAAGTTTCAAAAGAAAACAAATATCAAAAAGACAAGCACGAAATAAAATTTTTTGGCTAATTGTCGAGTCTCGAAAGAAACAAAACGGTTTGACATTGAAAACTTATAAAAACACAAAGTTAAAATCTAATAAGACAATGTCTTCATCATATTCTTCATACAAAAAGAAAAATTTTGCTCCATTAGATAATACATTAAGGAAATTTCCAAACCATCCTTTAACAAAACGATCTTCTTCAAATCCACAACAAAGTTTTTATCAAAAACAAACTTTCCGACATGCTTCTTTTCAAAATTCACCAAGATGTTTTCAAAATCAATTTTCTCAAAATAAAAATGTGGCAACTAATGTTCAAAGTTGAAAAGTTGAAAATTTTCGTCCAAAACCAAAAGTTGATTTCATTCCACAAAAACCGAATTTTCCAAATCCTTCTGAGAAACAAAATTTGAAAGTTTGATACACAAAAGGGTTGTTTCATGAGAAAAATATCAACCATTGGCTTGAAGGAAAAGGAAGAATATATTATCAATCAAGGAAATTTTCTCAACAACAAATTCGAGAAGCTTATGATAAGTATGTGAATACTTCGTCAATTGAAAGTTTGTCTTCGAACGAATCGAATGTTTCGGTAAGAGCCTAGAAACCAGTTTCGAAAGAAAAGCGTGTTCAAACACAACTTGAGAACACAAAGGCTTATGTCAACGACAATCCTATACTATTGAAAACTTATGTTTCTGTTTCTTTACCTAATGATGTGGATTTAATTGATAGTTTCAAATCAAAAGTTCATGATTGGGTTAAAGGTTCTTCATTTCATTCTGTTTTTAAAGCTAATTTCCAAGGACCCAAACAGCCTTCGGTACCTAAAATTTTCCATTAATTGTAGGTTTTATGTGATGAGAAATGGTACATCGATAGTGGTTGCTCACGTCACATGACTGGAAGAAAGTAAAATCTAAGAGATTATCGAAGTTTAGAGAATGCTGGTGTAGTGAAGTTTGGGAATAATCACAAATATCAAGTGAAAGGATGCGGAAAAGTAACGAACGAACAGTTCACTGTAAGTCGTGTTGCTTATGTTGAAGGTATTCAACATAATTTGATAAGTGTTTCACAGCTAGTTGTGGGCACTGGCAATCAAGTTGTGTTTAACGAAGTAGGTAGTATCATTTCAAAGGTTGAAACGAATGAAGTGTTGATGAAATCAAAATGATATGGCGATATGTTTACTCTTGATTTTAAAACTATTGTAGTGAAACCTTCAATTTGTTTACTTTCGAAAGCTACATCTGAAGTTAGCTGGTTGTGGCATCATCGTTTATTACATTTAAATTTTCGAAATTTGAACAAGTTGGTTGTTGATGATCTTGTTCGAGGGTTACCAGTATTAAAATTTGACAATGATACTTTATGTGCAGCTTGCGAGCAAGGAAAACAACATCGGAAAGGACATCCAATTGTTATAGATTCGAAAATTGTTGAACCGTTGGAACTACTTCATATTGACCTTTGTGGACCATCAACTGTTAAACTCTCAACAAGAAACGGTAAATTTTGGTTATTGTTGATGATTTTTTACGATTTACTTGGGTGTATTTTCTCAGGTTAAAATCTGAAGTCGCTTAAACAATGATTGGTTTTATCAAGAAAATTGAGACCAGTCTGAAAAAGAATGTTCGAAAAATCAATAGTGATAATGGTTTTGAGCTTAAAAATAATGTGTTGAATTCATTCTTAACTGACAAAGGCATTTCACATAATTTTTCATCACCATATACACCACAACAAAATGGTGTGGTTGAACGAAGGAATAGGTCTCTGTGAGAAGCTGCAAGAAAATTGTTGACATATGCGAATTTATCTCAATACCTTTTGGCAGAAGTAGTTTCTACAGCTTGTTTTACTCAGAATCGTTCTTTTATTCATCATCGTTTCAATATTACTCCGTATGAAAATATAAATAACCGAAAACCAAATGTTAAATTCTTTCATGTGTTTGGTTGCAGATACTTTATAATGAATCTCAAGGATAATCTTTCAAAATTTCAAGCTAAAGCTGATGAAGGAATACTTTTGGGATATTCACATAATTCGGTTGCATATAGAGTATTGAATAAACGCACACGAAAGTCGAAGAAACATTTAATCTCACTTTTGATGATTATTATGTGAAACAAGTTGAAAAATATTTCGAACAAAAACCAATTCTTAATGAATCAAATGATGAAACTGAAATTCCTATTTCGTCTGACTTTTATTATGATTTAATTTTTGGTGTTCCAGATAGAGCTGCAAATGCTGAAGTCAATGCCGAATATAATCAAATCCCTGAATCTTCGAAACATTCTAATGGTTCGAACAACACAAAATCTTCACATGTTAATGCCAAAAGTATGCTAAATGCACAAGTGGAGGGGGAGCACTTATCTACACATTCAAGTGTTGAGGGGGAGCATTCTTTCGAGGGGGAGAATGAAAGTTTCGAGGGGGAGCATCAGAATGTTAATAATAACGAAAATGCACATAATGATATTGATACAATAATTCTTGATCAAAATGATGGGTTTCACGAAACTAATGATAAAATTTCTGTTGCAGGTTCTGAAAATGAAGAAATATACGAAGATGCACATTTAGACTTTGATCCAGCATATCCACAACTAGAAAAATGGACGAGAGATCATCCAAAAGAACAAGTGATTGGAAATCCACAAGATTGAGTTTTAACTAGAGCTCAGATTCGCGCAAAGAATGAGGTATTGAACACTTATCAAGAATTTTGCATGTTTAATCTTTTCATTTCAAAAATCGAACCAAAGACAATTAAGGTTGCAATGGAACACTCAGATTGGGTTGTTGCAATGCAATCTGAATTACCTGAGTTCAAGAGAAAAAGAGTTTGGAGCTTAATTCCAAAGCCAAAAGATGTTTCAATTGTCGGATTAAAATGGATTTTCAATAATAAAACTGACAAGGATGGAAACATAATTCGAAACAAAGTCAGGCTTGTTGTAAAAGGTTATTCACAACAAGAAGGAATAGACTATGAAGAAACCATCACCCCTGTCGCAAGACTCGAGGCAGTTCGAATATTTTTGTCTTATGGAGCTCACAAAGATTTCGATGTCTATCAAATGGATGTGAAGTGTGCATTTTTGAATGGTGAACTAGAAGAAACAGTTTACGTGGAAAACCCCCAGGTTTTATTAACGAAGAACATCCTGATTATTGTTATATTTTAGATAATGCAGTTTATGGTTTAAAACAAGCACCACGAGCCTGGTATGCAACTCTTACTTCTTTCTTGAAACAATCAAAATTTAAACAAGGATCAGTTGACCCCACATTATTTCGAAAGAAAGTTGGGAATCATCTAATGCTTTTCAAATTTATGTCGATGATATTATTTTTGGCTCTATTGATCCTGCTTTGTCTAATGAATTCGAAAATCTAATGAAAAGCAAATTTGAGATGAGTATGATGGGAAAAATCAATAATTTTCTTGGTTCGAATATTCGTCAAAACAGAGAAGGAATTCTTATCAATCAAGAGAAATATACACGAAATTTGCTCGAAAATTTTGAGTTGACGAATAGCACAAAGTTACGAGTACCAATGGCAACAGGCACTAAGCTAATACCTTCGTTAGATAAACCTGTTGTTGATTTGACTCTTTACAGAAGCATGATAGGTTCGTTACTTTATATCACAGCAAGTAGACCTGATATCATGTTTCTTGTTTGTAATTGTGCTAGGTATCAGTCAAATCCACGAGAACCACATCTTACTGTAGTCAATAATATTTTTCGTTATCTTAAAGGAACAATTTTGTTAGGATTGTGGTATCCTTCGAAAACCGGATTCTTCATTCAAGAATTTTCAGATGCTGACTTGGGAGGTTGCAATTTGGATAGAAAAAGCACGAGTGGAGGATGTCAATTGCTTGATGGGAAATTGGTAAGCTGGCAATTGAAAAAGCAAATATGTGTTTCGATTTCAACAGCAGAAGCAGAATATGTTGCTGCTGCAGCTTGTACATAACAAATTATTTAGATTGAAATTCAATTGTGTGATTATGCAATTAATATGAAGAAAATTTTGTTGTATTGTGATTCCCAAAATGCAATTTGTATTTGTCACAATCCTGTACAACATTCAAAAACTAAACATATAGCTCTTCGTTACCATTTTATAAAGGATCATGTGGAGGATGATAACATAGAAGTTCATTTTGTGAAAACAACCGATCAACTGGCTGATATTTTCACAAAACCATTAGATGAAAAATCATTCGTGAGAATCTTAGGCGGACTTTGAATGATCGAAGGAAATTCAGTTCCAGGGGTTAAGGAATGAAAAACCAAAAGTGTCGATTCAGAGGTGTTGATTAACTTTACTAAAGAATTTTATTCAGCGTCCAGAGGTTACTGTTCACATTCAGCGCTTCGACACGCTTCGAATTCGACATCTAGTGCAATTTGTTTTGGAGAAAAATTTTCGTTAGTTTATCAAATTTTCGTTAGTTTGTCAAATATTTTTCGTTAATTAGTGTCATATTTTTCTTTTCGAAAAATCAAAACACCAAAAAGATTCTCTTATGTTTAGTTTTTAAATTTTTGAAAAGTCAAAAACTCCAAAAAGATTTTATTTTTGTTTTGTCTTTATATTTTCGAAAAATCAAAAACATCAAAAAGATTTTCATTTTGTTGAGTCTTTTCTTTTTCCATAAACCCAAAACCACAAAAATATTTTTGTTTGTGTTATTTGTTACAAATATCAATAATGATTCGTATTGGGTTGATGCTTGCAATTCAAGGGCCAGGTAAGTGTTCGAACATTTTGGACTAGTTAGGTTGTCCCAAGAAGCATGTTGTTGCATGTCGACACAAGTCTCCATTGACTCAATGTGTGTTTAAGAAAGCCTTAATGAAATTTTTCAATACGAAAATTGCTTCCCAATCAGGCTTATATTCACATTAGTCTCCTGAGCTACATGACTCTTCTCAAATGAGTTAAGAGTTTACTGTATGGTCCCAACATAACAGAGGTACAATTTGATTCTCAAACTAGTCTTTTTCATTTCAAAGTTCTTACACTTTTGAACACACAATGACATATGTCCAAGAGGTCTATGATCAAACATGTCGAGACTTAGACATATCAAAATTTTGTGTTAATGATCTAACATCATGAGGCCGTGATGATAGTGAAACCCAATTTTCGATCATTTTGAGGAATTAACGGGGAACTATGTTCCATATTTTAACAAAACTTTTGTTTATGTACCACATTTTCGAAACTCCAAATCATATTCAATTCTTATGAGTGCTCTTGATCAAACTATCGAAACTCACGATGTTTGTTACCAAACAGGATCCAGCACAAAATTTTTTCTTGAATATGATTTATGTGTGAGTTTAATTTTCTTTTCAAGTCACATTAAATATTTTTTGAAAGCATACTTGTCACTGACTACACTGGTTATACATGTAATTTCGATTACAATTACTCACCTTATGTTGAAGATGATATGTATCGAAATTTTAAGCCACCCATGAAGCCTCTAAAAAGAAGCCCCTCGATACTTCTTTACAAGTATTCGATTGTAATTCACGGGACACTTCACAAGCAGTTGATCATCTCTCCTGTGACAACCCGAAATTTTCATGTTCAATATATCAATTCTATCAAAGTTAGACTCATTTTGCTATTTTACAATGTAGTTTTTTGGGTCTATATAAGTGTATTAGGCTTAGTATAATCAAGATAAGAGTCTTAGGAAGGGTTAGAATGTGTGTAACATTGCAAAATGGGAAAAACACACCAAGCAAGGTGTGTGCGGCCAGCCAGCGGCACACAGCCGACCGCACACCCCCTAGCCAGACACTCCTACCTATATAAGTCAGCCTTAGTCATTTTTGAACCCTTTTCCCACTCCTTCAATGCTGGAACACGTTTTCTCTCAAGTAGCATCCACATCTTCATCTTGTTCTTCATAAAAAGTAAGTAATACTTCCTTTGATTTGTTGATACTTGAATTTAACTAGCCTTCTTCCCTACTTTGATCCATGAAATCACGTTTGTGGTGTTAAATCTTCAAGAACACCAAGAACACACACTAAGTTTTGGACCCTAAATCACCCTTTTCTAGCCTCTATAACATGTATATACTTGCTATAACTAGTTATATGCTAAGAACACTTGAAATATTAAATGAAAAACATCATTTCGTATGATCTTCAAGTGTGTGCGGCCGCACACACCTCCATGGTGGCCGCACACACCCTTTTCTAGTCCCAAAATGGCAACAAACTTCATTTAAGGCTAAGGCATGAAGAATGAAACCTTCCTAGATATCCCTTATAGCTTAAAATCACGTTTTGATACATTCCATAAGGAGTGTGCGGCCGCACACATCTCCTGGCCACACACCCTGGCCGCGCACACACATTTGTTGTGCATTTTGACCATACACTCCCTTGTATAGTCATATACCACTCATATACAATCTTATATGGTTGTAACACTTCATAATAAGTGTTTACTAGTGCCTAAGGTGGTTCCAAATCAATAATTGGTTATTTCATAAACTAATTGTACACATATATGTGTCATTATATGGTTAATAGGATTCGTTTGTGCTCAAGTCTTCAATTGACACTCAACTTCCTATATCGATATTACATTCGACTTATTCATAGACAGGTGTGTTCATACCCCATAATTAGCCTTTTAAATACTTTTAAATGTTTTTAAATGCTTTATGGGGGATACAAGTTGAATCATGTTAGTTATTAGATCAATCGCATGTGATTAATAACTAGCATACAAATGGATTTATCATACTTTAAACTGTTTTACCAAACAAATGACTTTAAAGTGTTTATCAAACTATTTTACATGTCAAACTCTTTATCAAATTCACTTATGTATACTAAACCGTTCTTTTACAGTTTTCAAACTTATATATTATTAAAAGCATGTCTACTACATATATAGTTATATCAATAAGGCTTGAAGGACTTAGGAGAGATAACCCACTTTACTTCCTGTCCTTGTTTAGTTGTGGTCTTAAAGTACCTAGATGTTTGTCCGAGTGTCGTTGAATCCTTAGTTATATATTATGTATATATGTATTGATATAAAGACTTTTATCTCAGTTCAGTACATTCAGTCATACAAACAAGTCTACTAATAAACTATAATAGGTATAGTTTAGGGTTATACTACTTACTACTTCTAGTCCAATGAAGTATACAAGAGTCAGTTCATTCATGAGTCATTACTTATTACCATGAGAACATATACAACTATACTAGGATGAGAACATATACAACTATACTATGATGAGAACATAGACAATGATACTATGATGAGAAACAATACATTACATTTACAAGTATACTTTAACATAAGTGTGATCCACTGTATTGTAGCATGCCTTCATTGTCATGGCCCGAGTTGTAACCAGAATCTCCTAGAGGGAGAGCATGAGTTCGCGTATAGATTTATACTAGATTGACTATCCTACACCTTGCTGCTAGCTACAGCGGGACCTGTAGGTCTTCGGGTGCCAAATGTCATACCTTTTGACGACTTACATTGTCATGTTTTCCAGTCGATAGTATGGTACAATTAATCACATAATACCTTGATAGAAATCCGGTTTAAGGTAGTTAGTACAGCAGTAGTTCCTATAATACAACACTACAGTACTACATTAATTTACCCATTACATATATTTGGTGATCACTTCACCTAAACATTAATTTACAAACTATATTTTGATAATGATAGTTACACATGGGGAAATTACACACTTTTACATGTGCCTTGGTAGAAGGCTACTTTTAGTAGAAAATATAGGATTTTCTAGGAGTTACAAACTTTTACAAACACTTACAAACATTCACATACTTTTACTACAAACGTTTACAAACTTGTACTTCAAACACTGTTTCAAACATTTTGATACTAACATAGACACTAAATACTTATGAACTCACCAGCTTTAATGTTGATACTCGCTGTTAAAATAACTTGTATTCTCAGGTCATCTGTAGACAGGTACCGATGCCAGCTTTTGAGAAGATGGAGCGCATACAAGACTCATCTTATATTTTGATTCATGTTTTGGTGTCTTATATACTACATAACAAACTTGTATTAAAATTATATATTTAATGAAATGGATGATGTTGTTTACTTGTTTACTATATTACTGTGTTGTGATACTGTACATGACGTCCTCCGCCCCAGAACATTTCCGCCATTCTCGGTTTTGGGGTGTGACAAATTGGTATCAGAGCATCGTTTATAGTGAATCTAGTATATCAACCCATAAAAGATATACTAACTATAAACACAATGGGATTAAAATACTCTGACCAAGAGTTTATACTTTTAAATAATAAAATATTTAACTGAATATACATGCCTGCATTCATACTAAAATCAGTGTCACAATGACAAATACAAAAGTATTATGATTGTTGAATATCACAAGTAAGCTCGGGGATGTATGGTAAGTCTTGGGAGTAGCATAGCCTGATCAACTATGTTGGTCCGAGGAGTGAGTAGCATATGCCCTAGAATGGTTGTGATATGGCAACAAGTCTAAAAACTTACCAACACTACTACAAGAAAGCACTAGAACAGAACATAATTCTAAAATACTATAGGAGTATTTTGTGTTACTATAATTACTTATTCGAGAACTAAAAAAAGGTCTCTATCAAGTAGATCAATAGTTGATAAGTGGATACGCTAAGGTTATATGAAATCAAGTGTTATAGACTAAGAATCTATGATCTTTTCTTTACTTCCTGTTCCTTGTTTGGTTGTGGATTTGGAGTTAGGGTTATTTATTCGAAGGTCTATCCTACTTTGATTTCATATAACTGGTATGCACTGTGCAAATATTGATGTAACTGATAAAGATTACCTTATAATTATCTTAAGTAGTATGCCTATTTAAATAAGATTCTTATACCCCTTTTTCTCGCGTAGATATCATGGCTGGATTCCATCGTCATGGCGACCCATAGTTCCCAAACCACGGCAATGCTGGATGGTTTGAGAAAGAGCCCGAATATGAGCATCCAATTCCTTTGGATGATCACCAAGCAGAAGGCTTCTCGGATGGGTCCGAATCCGAACCCGAAGTCAACAACCTACCCCCTGTGGCTTCGGTCCCAAGTCCTAACCTCCATCAGGCCTTTCAATGCCCGACGCCTGCATGGGTGGAATGCATAAAAACATGGGGCGAAGAGCAAAATCAACCCATGCCATTCAATGGAGACCGAAGCTTTTATGACATGAGCGAAGGAGGAATAGCGGACAGAGTCTTGCCAATCCTGGTCCGAAGAGTTGCCCACAACGAAATCCAAGGCAGGACAGCCCTCCAGCGCATCACAGAGGTCGATATAAAAGGAAGAATGCATTCAATTCGCACTAGCCGCCTAGAGCATGCTCGGGAGAGGTCTGCAATAGACCACAAGGCCCTGCTTCAAGCACTAGCTGAGACTCGGGCTGAAGTCATAGAGATCCGGGTTCGCCAGCGAGTCTACGAGCGACATCTTCTCGACGTGGAACGTCAACTGGCAGACCTTAGGGTTCGCCCGAGAAACGTCCGCCGCCGTCGTTAGAAGATGTCTAGCACATCTTTTCTTTTGATTTAGGGATAGCCTTTTCTTACCTGTGCTCTACGAAGCACTTGTCTGTAAATTATTCCTGTCTTTCAGTTCACTATCTAGTCTATTAAACTGTCAACATTTTCCCCTCGTATGGTTGATGTAAGACCTTCTGGTAGGTCATTTTTCCCGAACTCATTTACATCAGTAATACCAGTAATATTGATAGTTTCTAACCTATTAGAAAGCCTACACTCTTGTGTTTTTAGACTCTATTGTTGTATCTCTATTTAACTCCTACACTGATTCTAATGTTCGGACTATGGAGCATTAGTCCATGAATCACTCTCTTCATACCTTACAATTGATTCTTACTATCATCACCATCTTTATAAACTTGCAGTAAAAGATGCATCCTCGCCCGCGTCCTACCAAAGGCAGGCCGGCAAATCAAACACCGCCTCCTCCACTAATAGATACGGTAGCTCTTAATGTTGCAGTAGCTGTGGCTATGGCTACGGCCATGGCTCAATATCACTCTACAGGTGCCAACGGATGCAGAACACCTGTTAATTCTACCCAAGGAGAAATCCCCGTGCACTCGAGAGAGTGCTCGTATAAGGACTTAACCAACTGCAAGCCAAAGTCTTTCAAAGGGACTGGCGGAGTCATTTCCCTCTCGCAATGGTTCGGAAAGACGGAGTCGATCTTCAAGATCTGCTCCTGTCTAGCAGGGAGCAAGGTCAAGTTTGTTGCTTGTACCTTCGAGGAGAAAGCCCTGACATGGTGGAATAGTCATGTCAAGTCACTCACTCTTGTAGTGGCAAATGACATGGGCTGGGAAACTATGAAAAACCTCATGATTGAGGAGTACTGCCCGAGGGGCGAGATCCAGAAGTTGGAACAAGAGCTGTGGAGCCTAACCATGAGGGGCTCCAACATAGTCGTGTATAGCGCCAGGTTCAGTGAACTGGTGGCCCTCTGTCCCAACATGGTTCCCACCGAAGGGAAAAAGATCGAAAGGTACATCTGGGGGATGGTGCCTCCATATTAGGGAAATGTCTTAGCTTCACACCCTGCTACCTTCGACAGTGCCAAACGATTGGCACAGCAACTCATCGATCATGGAGTCCAATCCCTATCATCAACAACAACCTTGGCCATCTCAAAACCCTCCAAACCCGCTGACAATAAGTGGAAGTTCTGGGATGATAAGAAGAAACAAAGAGCTACTAAAAACAAGAGAATCATGGCGGTTCATGCTGCGATCGAACCTACCGCTGCTACTCCAATAAGGCAGTATGCTGGAAGTTTTCCAAAGTGCATTAAATGTAACTTCCACTACAATGGACCTTGCCGTGAAATGCAGTGCTCTAACTACAACAAGAAAGGACACGCTGTTGGTTTCTGCAAATCTCCGGCAAGGCCGATCACCCAAGTCCCAGGCGCTGGTGTGGGCCAGGCTTATTACGGACGTGGCAAAGTGGGCCACTACAAAAGGGACTGCCCTAAAACAAGAAATGCCGGTGGAGCGGGAAGAGTTTTGGCTATAGGCCGCGGGGAAGCAGTTGCTGACCCTACGGTAGTGATTGGTATGTTTCTCCTCGATAAATCTTATGCAGGCATACTGTTTGATAGTGGAGCGGAGAGAAGCTTCGTAAATCATAAATTTGCTCACCTACTTAAGCAAAAACCACGCACACTTAAGGAACCATTCACTGTAGAAATGGCTAATGGGAAAACTGAGAGCACAAATAGCATATACATAGGTTGTACCCTAACTCTAGATAGCCATTCATTTCCAATCGACCTCATGTCGGTCTCGATTAAAAGCTTCGACGTCATCATCGGCATGGATTGGTTGAGTCTTCATCGCGCCGACATCATGTGCTACAAGAAAGCAGTCCGTCTAAACCTCCCGGCTAATGAAACTCTCATCATCTATGGTGACAAACCTGACACGAGTCTTCATATCATCTCGAGTATTCAAGAACAGAAGTATCTGTGTAAGGAATATTGTGCATTCCTTGCTCACGTTGTCGATACGAGCCTAGAAACGAAGGAACTAAAGAACATTCCGATAGTGAGCGACTTTCCCGACATCTTTCCAGAAGAACAACTAGGATTACCTTCGCAACGACAAGTCGGGTTCATAATCGACTTAGTTCCAGGAGCTACCCCAGTAGCCAAATCGCCCTACCGATTAGCACCAGTGGAGATGCAGGAACTATCTGGTCAACTTAACGAACTACTCAGCAAGATTTTTATTAGACCAAGCTTCTCACCTTGGGGAGCACCAGTCTTGTTCGTTAAGAAAAAGACGGATCATTTCATATGTGTATCGACTACAGAGAACTCAACAAACTGACGGTCAAAAATCGTTACCTTTGCCTCGCATAGACGATTTATTTGACCAACTGCAAGGGGCGAGTTACTTTTCCAAAATTGATCTAAGATCTGGATATCACCAGTTACAAGTGCTAGAGGAGGATATTCCAAAGACAGCCTTCCGAACTCGTTACGGCCACTACGAGTTCGTGGTGGTGCCATTCGGATTTACCAATGCGCCCGCAGTATTCATGGACTTACTGAATAGAGTATGTCGCCCTTACTTGGATCATTTCGTCATTGTCTTCATTGATGACATCCTAATCTACTCTCGAAGTAAGGAAGAGCATGGCGATTACGTGCGACAAGTTCTAGGAACTTTACGAACGGAGAAGCTCTATGCGGAGTTCTCTAAATGTGAATTTTGGATCTGAAGAGTCGAATTCTTAGGACACGTGGTTAGCGAAGAGGGAATCCACATGGACCCATCCAAAATTAAGGTCATTGAGAACTGGTCAGCACCGAAGACGCCTACAGAAATTCGTCAATTTCTAGGTCTCGCTGGCGACTACCGCAGATTCATACAGAACTTCTCCCGGATTGCGAAACCTCTTACTACACTGACCCAGAAGGGAGTGGCCTTTGACTGGGAAGAGAAACAAGAAAAAGCGATTCAAACGCTGAAGCGAGCCTTATGCACCGCACCGATACTATCCCTCCCCATAGGGATAGAAGACTTCATGGTATACTGCGATGCATCCAACCAAGGGCTCGGTTGTGTTCTGATGCAACGAGATAAGGTCAACGCCTATGCCTCGAGACAACTGAAGACACATGAAGTCAACTACACCACACACGATCTTGAGTTGGGGGCAGTTGTGTTTGCCCTGAAGATTTGAAGACATTACATGTATGGCACAAAAAGCACGATCTTTACAGACCACAAGAGTTTACAACACATATTCGATCAGAAGGAGTTCAACATGAGACAACGACATTGGGTCGAGCTACTCAATGACTACGAATTCGAAATTCGTTATCATCCGGGTAAAGCCAACGTAGTAGCAGACACCCTAAGTCGGAAAGAATATTCTAGTCGAAGGGTCAAATCATTGACGATGACCATCCATTCACACTTGCCCACACAGATAAAGGAGGCTCAACTTGAAGCCTTGAAACCCGAAAATGTGGCAGGTGAATCCCTTAGAGGAATGGATAAGAATTTAGAAGCCAAGGGTGGCAGAGCCTTATATTTTATGGACCGGACCTGGACACCGAAACACAGTGGCTTCCGAGACTTGGTCATGACAGAGGCACACAACACTCGATATTCCATCCACCCAAGTTCAGATAAGATGTATCTGGATCTTAAAAAGTTATGCTGGTGTCCTAACATGAAAGCAGAGATTGCTACCTTTGTGAGTAAATGTCTTACTTACGCAAAGGTTAAGGTCGAATACCAGAAACCCTCCGGTCTTCTATAACAACCGGAGATACCAGAATGGAAGTGGGAGCGGATCACTATGGATTTCATAACCAAGTTGCCCAAGACAACGGGTGGACTTGATACCATATGGGTCATCGTCGATAGATGAACAAGTCTGCACACTTCCTGCCTATCAAAGAAACTGAAAAGATGGAAAAGCTTACGAGAACATACATTAGGGAAATCGTACGACTGCATGGTGTTCCTATATCCATTATCGCCGATAGAGATAGTAGGTTCACTTCGAGGTTCTGGTAGTCCCTACAAAGTTCCCTAGGAACGAGGTTGGACATGAGTATAGCCTACCATCCTAAGACCGACGGACAAAGTGAGAGAACCACCCAAACACTAGAAGATACGTTGAGAGCCTGTGTCATCGACTTTGGGAAGGCAGGGGATACTCACTTACCCCTTGTTGAATTTTCCTACAATAACAGTTATCAAACGAGCATAAAGGTTGCTCCATTCGAAGCCCTCTATGGCCGGAAGTGCAGATCCCCTGTGTGCTGGGCTGAGGTGGGTGACACCCAGTTAGCTAAAGGACGAGTTCCTTGTTGGATAAGATGTCTAATTCCATAACTATTTATGGTCAATACTTGACCCGACCCGGCATGGTCCATTTGGGTTGCATGGCACCATGCAATTGGATAGACTAAATGAGAGAAATAACACTTGGAGATTATTAATATATTATACGTTCTAATATATTAATAATATTATTTGATTAGTTTGATCACAGAATTAATTTAGAATTAATTAAGTGATCAAAAGATAACTAATTAAATATATGGGTTGATTATGTAAATCATTCATATCTTGTATAGTGGCCTAAGAGGCTCCATGGATTATCAAGTTGGGTTCCACCCATAGGATGCTCCATGGGATTTACAAACCCATGGATCATGGAAATGAAGAGTCACGACATATTAGGGTTTACATGGTGTAACCCTAGATGTGTCAACACTATATAAGAATCACATTCTCCACCAAAATCGGCTACACATATGAAACAAGAGGGCTAGGCCGATTTCAAGAAGTGTGTATTCTCTCAAAAGTCTTTCCAAGAGCATTTGGTGTTGTGTGAATCATTTTGAGGCATCACACTTGGGGTCCTAGGCTCACAAGGTTTCAAGGAACATAAGCAACAAACAAGGTAAGTTATTCTATCTTTCATTCAAGTTAAAAATTGTTCCCCATATATGCTAGATAGGAATATAACCTTGGAATTCAACTTTGCATGATAATCAGACAAACATAAATCCAAGGTTCTGAGGGTTGCATGTACACTTAGGAAGTGTTAGAATGCTCAAAACCCATCAGTGGTATCAGAGCCTAGGCTTGTTTGTTTGTTATTTGTGCTTAAAAGTTGAAAAAAGTCGAAAAGCTTATTGTCTGCCTGATGAACTCGCCGAGTCCATGGGGAGACTCGCCGAGTTCACTTGTATCTTCAACCTACTCGCCAAGTAGGTTCATGCACTCGGCGAGTAGGAGCCACAGAGTGCAGATTTTCGACTTTAGTTGCTGGAAATGGACTAGAAACATTACCCTAAACTGTTTTGGTACTTGAAAACTGATTTTAGATGGAGTAATGTCTTTCCTAATCCATTTACAACAACTAGTTATCAAAGTTACAAAGTTTTAAGTGTAATTTTGATTCATGATAGTGTTCATGTTCATGTTCTTGATCTTATGATGTTTAGATGATCATAGGAACTATTTGTAACCTATGTGGTAGTTTAATTCTTGATCATAATGTGTTTTAATGGAGTCCATAACTTGTTCTCAAGTTATGGAAAACAAAAAGTCACTTGAATTAAAACCATTAAAAGAACACAAGAGTTAGAAAAATGAAGTGTCTTCATTTTTATTACTCTATTAAACTCATAAGTTACAAGAAATGAAAAGTTTTGAAAGTTTACAAAACTTGCCCTCAAGTTTTGGAACAAGTAAAGTCTTGATTAAAACTTTAGTTCCAACCCTTAGAATTGTAAAAGTTAAAATTCAACCCTTATACTTATATTATTATAAGTTAATAATATATATATATATATATATATATATATATATATATATATATATATATATATATATATATATATGTATGTATAAGATTAAAGTCATCTTACCGCTAGTACGCCTCATTCACGAAGCCGGTCTATAAGATGGGTATAAGGTTGTTGCCTATAAAATGGCAACTTAATGGGTGTCCACTCTCACCCACCGCTCGCTTGACTAGTGGAGGGTCGTTAGCCGAACGGGTAGGACAAGGACTTATAAATTCTCATTAAAAGGATGATGAATATTATAAAGTAACTAAATGTTTTATTAAATTCCCAATCTTAGTTTCTTTAGGAAAAATGTGAATAAGGTGCTAATCCGTGAAATTACACTTTACACTTTGTTTAAGTCGTTGGTGGAGCGTGTGTGGTTAACCGGCACACTAACTTGGACTTAACAATGTAGGTAAAGGGTGACTTAAGGTTTATTATAGTATCGGTGGAGCATGTGTGGTTTACCGGCACATCGATTGAGTGATAAACTTTAAGGGTACCAAGTGATTTGCATGGTTACTTCACACCTCGTTTGTGATCCTCGGTATCCCAGTCACAAAACTTGGAGGGCACACTCGAGATTGAAACATGCCTTTGAAAAGTTCATTGAATCTCAAAGAATCTAGGAATTTCTAAGAACCAATCAAAACCTAATATTTAATATTTCGGTTTTCGTGGTGGAAATTGGTGAATCGTCATTCACCTACCTTTCAAATATGTTATAGCTTGGATTAAGGCATACCTCTTCTAAGTTATAATATATTGTGATTAGATCCTAGCCTTAATATTACATTTGGGTGTTTTATTAAGGACTCTCTTAATATCTAAACTAATCTTGTCCTCTTCCTTCAGATGTCTTCAAACAATGCTGCTTCTGGCTCTAATCCTAATGGCTCATTTACCCTTATGAACTTGTGTGGGAAAGTCACTTTTGATGGATCCAACTTCAATGAGTGGATCAGAAACATCAGGATGATTACCCGCTACAAGGACAAAGAATATGTCCTTGACAAGGAGCTTAAGGAGATTGATGACACCACTGCAACTCCCCAGGAGATCGCTGACTTTCAGGCACATGAAAGGGATGCTACCAAAGTGGCATGCATCATGATGGCCACGATGACAGCAGAACTTCAAAAGTCCTATGAGGATTTCTACCCTTATGAAATGCACCAAGATCTGATGGAAAGATACCATCAAAGTGCACGACAAGAGAGGTATGAAATCATCTGCTCCATGATAACAACCATGATGAAGGATGGGGAATCCGTCACGAGCCACATGCAGAAAATGCAAAGGTATGTGGATCGATTGTTGAAGCTTAATGTGAACTTCCCTGAGGAGCTTGCAATAGATATCATTTTGCACTCCTTACCATCGTGCTATGATCAATTCCGCATGACATATCACATGAATAAGGAAGAGGTCACACTCAGCAAACTTCAGGGACTTCTCAAGATCGCTGAAACAGGTCTTAAGGGGAAGTTGGTTGTTAACACTCCTACTCCAAACTCCACTCCGGTTTTGGCAATCGGGAAAAGTCGAGGGAAGAAGAGAAAGAGCTCTTCAAAGGGTACCAAGGCTCAGACCCTTGATGGCTCTTCTTCAAGTGGAACCAAGAAAGGTTTCGTCACTCCTTCTTCTGACCCAAAAGAGGCTGAATGCTTCTATTGCCATGAAAAATCACATTGGAAGCGGAACTGCCCAAAATACCAGCAAGATGTGAAGGATGGGAAAGTTAAACCCAACCATGCAGGTATTTACACTATCATTTCTAATAACTCACCCCATTCTAAATCTTGGGTCCTTGATACCGGTTGTGGTATTCATATTTGTTGTGACTTGCAGGGACTAAGAAGAAGTGAGAATGTGGAGCAAGGAAGAATAAACTTAATCATGGGGAATAGGAAAGTTACACCTGTCACCAAGATTGGAGTTTATACTTTGTCGCTAAGTAGTGGGTTAAATTTAGATTTGAATAAATGTTGTTATTCTCCAGAAATGGCAAGAAACATTATTTCCTTTCATGCATTGTACAAACAAGGGTTTACCTTTTCATTTAATAATGAAGTTGGTTCTATTGATGCTTTCTTTAATAATGTTCTTTCTTTTAAAGCATTACCTTGTGATGGTGTGTATGAAGTTGTGTCTGTTGTAGATAACTTAGGAAATAATGTGATGTGTATTGATTCTATTAACAATAATAACATGGATAAAGCATCATTATGGTATTGTCGTCTTGGACATATAAGCAAGAAACGCATAGGCCAACTCCAAAAGGATGGAGTCTTGGAGTCGTTTGACCTAAAGTCAGATGATACTTGCGAATCATGCTTACTTGGAAAAATGACAAAGTCACCCTTCACAGGCTCGTGTGAGAGGGGTGAAGGTTTGTTGAACCTTGTACACACGGATGTGTGTGGACCATTCAAACATGCCACAAGGGATGCTAATCGTTATTATTTGACTTTTACTGATGATTATAGTAGATATGGATATGTCTACTTGATCAAGCATAAGTCAGAGACTTTCAAAAGGTTTAAGGAATTTAAACAGGAAGTCGAGAATCAATTGGGCAGGAACATTAAGATGCTTCGATCCGATCGTGGTGGTGAGTATCTTAGTTCAGAGTTCCTTGACTATCTAAGGGAATGTGGGATTGTCTCACAATTGACACCTCCCAGGACACCACAGTTGAATGGTGTGGCTGAGAGGCGTAATTGAACCTTGTTGGATATGGTTCGTTCCATGATGAGTCGAGCTTCGCTACCAATCTCATTTTGGGGGTATGCCTTAGAGACTGCCGCCCATATCCTTAATCTAGTCCCTACAAAGAAAGTTACCAAAACTCCTCACGAGATGTGGACTGGTAAAGTACCTAAACTAGACCACATCAAGATTTGGGGTTGCGAGGCTTTTGTGAGACGCAAGACTCATGATAAGCTCGAACCTCGATGCGAGAGGTGTATTTTCATCGGCTACCCACAGCAATCTTTTGGTTACCTCTTCTACAGACCTAGTGAAAATGTAGTCTTTGTAGCTAGGAGGGCTTTTTTTAGAGAGAGAGAGGGAGTTCATAAGCCAAGGAAACAGTGGGAGGCAAGTTGATCTTGAAGAAATTCAAGAGTCAAGCGGTGAAGGAACTTCAAACCCTAGCACTCAACTTGAGGAGGAAACTCCTGTTGAGCCAATTGACAAGTATGTACCTCTGAGGCGGTCCACAAGGGTTAGGAATGCTCCTGAGCATTACTATGGATTCCATATTACTGCAGAGGGTGATACACTTATCAGTGATGAGACACTGATAGGTCTGGATGAACCTAACAGTTACACGGAAGCCATGGAAGGCCCTGAGTCAGCCAAGTGGAAAGAGGCAATGGACAGCGAAATACAGTCCATGTATGACAATCAAGTTTGGAACTTGGTTGAGAATGTACTAGGTCGTAAGACAGTAGGGTGCAAATGGATCTTCAAGAATAAGACCGACATGGATGGTAAAGTACACACTTATAAGGTTCGGCTGGTTGCAAAGGGCTTCTCTCAAATTCTTGGAGTGGACTATGATGAGACCTTTTCTCCAGTAGCCAAGATTAAGTCTATTAGGGTTCTGTTAGCCATAGTTGCATTTCATGACTATGAAATATGGCAAATGGATGTCAAAACCGCTTTCCTTAATGGAAAGTTGGCTGAAGATGTTTACATGAGTCAGCCAGAAGGTTTTGTCAGCAACGAGTACCCTAATAGAGTGTGTAAGCTTGAGAAATCCATTTATGGATTGAAGCAAGCACCTCGCAGATGGAATCTTTGCTTTGATGAAAAGGTCAAGGAATTTGGCTTTTCTAGGAGTGAAGATGAGTCTTGCGTGTATGTCAAGGATAGTGGGAGTATAGTTAGCTTTTTGGTATTGTATGTGGATGACATACTACTCATAGGAAATGACATCCCAACTCTACAGGAACTTAAGTCCTGGCTTGGGAAGTGTTTCTCTATGAAGGACCTAGGAGAAGCTGCCTATATTCTAGGGATAAGGATCTTGAGAGATCGGCGTAAAAGACTAATTGGACTTAGTCAGAGTACCTACTTGGATAAGGTGCTGAAGAGATTCAGCATGCAGGAATCCAAGAAAGGAGAGTTACCTATCCAGAGTAACGCCAGATTGAGTAAGACACAAATCCCTAGCACTGAGGCTGAGATAGTAGAAATGAGTCGAATACCTTATGCTTCGGCTGTAGGATCGATCATTTATTCAATGACGTGTACTCGACCTGATGTAGCCTTTGCCCTGAGCATGGTTAGCATGTATCAGGGGAACCCAGGCAAGGCACACTGGACTACGGTAAAGAATATCCTCAAGTACCTACGGAGGACTAAGGACTGGGTCCTTACCCTCGGTGGGAATGATGACTTGAGAGTTGTAGGGTATAGGGATGCTAGCTTCCAGACTGATAGGGATAATTTTCGCTCTCAGTTGGGCTGGGTCTTTACCCTAAACAGAGGAGCAATTTCTTGGAAGAGTTCAAAGCAAGAGACAGTGGCTGATTCAACTTGTGAATCAGAGTATATTGCAGCTAGTGAGGCGGCAAAGGAGGCGATATGGCTGAAGAACTTCATTGGACACCTTGGAGTTGTACGAGCTATTAAAGAGCCAATGGAAATTTTCTGTGATAGTGAAAGCGTTGTTGCCTTAGCCAAGGAACCAAGGGATCACGGGAGATCCAGACACATCGACAGAAAATACCATTTTATCAGACATCGGATAGAAGAAGGACTCCTCGTGGCAAAGAGGGTATCATCGGATGAAAACCCAGCAGATCCCCTCACGAAGGGACTGACTCGGGTTAAGCATCTCCAGCATGCTCGGAGCATAGGGCTGAAGGATGATATTAGATTTAGTAGTTAGATAACCTCAAAATTTGTAAAGTGTAGTTGACATTAGATGATGAATATAAGGTGTTTTATTTATGAGTAAAGTGTTGCTATCTCTTGTCGATCGTTTACTATATTTCTTTTGCATGTTTTGACTTCCAGAATAATTTTGTTTGATATAACATATTATTCAAACCTCCATAGTCAGTCATATGTCGGAAGTAGGTATGAATCAAGACTGTCATGATTTGTTGCAGAGGTCTACGGTGTTGGACAAGGCTACAACAATCATGAGTGATCATAAGTTCTGAGCATTGGACTCAACCCACGCTCACTGGAATCACTTCATGGAATTTATTTCGAGTAATCGTGAGACAGTAATATCATATAAGTCTTCAAACCTAGAGATATGATTTGTTACTTACAAGTTGGTTATGCATTGATTGTACGAAAACGCATTGGTAACTCGATGTTATAAAACGTGCTTTTGTGTATAATTCAATGAGTGGTAGAACAAACATATGAGTCGAAGTTTATCTGTTCCTTCTTGGATTAGAAGCTGATATCTGGGCCCCTCGATGATTTTGTTTTGACCTATGTACCGGGCCCGGTCAGAACTAAGTTGATGTGTTCAATTAAGTTCTTTGTCAAACAAATCGGAAATCGGGAAACAAACTGCTGGACAATAAGTAAGACATTGTTCCATGTATTTGTCCGGCTGATATCTAGAACAAAGGATTATATGATCACTTATCTTAAATGGCGTATCAACATCTTCTCAGTTCCGAGAGACCTTGAAAGAGCTACGATTGTCGGTCGGTTCCTGAAGTACTGGAGTTATAGTTATTAGACTTATCCAAGTGGGGGACTGTTGGATAAGATGTCTAAGTCCATAACTATTTCTGGTCAATACTTGACCCGACCCGGCATGGTCCATTTGGGTTGCATGGCACCATGCAATTGGATAGACTAAATGAGAGAAATAACACTTGGAGATTATTAATATATTATAAGTTCTAATATATTAATAATATTATTTGATTAGTTTGATCAAAGAATTAATTTAGAATTAATTAAGTGATCAAAAGATAACTAATTAAATATATGGGTTGATTATGTAAATCATTCATATCTTGTATAGTGGCCTAAGAGGCTCCATGGATTATCAAGTTGGGTTCCACCCATAGGATGCTCCATGGGAGTTACAAACCCATGGATCATGGAAATGAAGAGTCATGAAACATTAGGGTTTACATGGTGTAACCCTAGATGTGTCAACACTATATAAGAATCCCATTCTCCACCAAAATCAGCTACACATATGAAACAAGAGGGCTAGGCCGATTTCAAGAAGTGTGTATTCTCTCAAAAGTCTTTCCAAGAGCATTTGGTGTTGTGTGAAGCATTTTGAGGCATCACACTTGGGGTGCTAAGCTCAAAAGGTTTCAAGGAACATAAGCAACAAACAAGGTAAGTTATTCTATCTTTCATTCAAGTTAAAAATTGTTCCCCATGTATGCTAGATAGGAATATAACCTTGGAATTCAACTTTGCATGATAATTAGACAAACATAGATCCAAGGTTATTAGGGTTGCATGTACACTTAGGAAGTGTTAGAATGCTCAAAACCCATCATTCCTGACAGCACTCTCACAGGTCCGCAAATCATTCGGGAAACGACAGAGAAGTTGTTCAGATTCATGAACGATTGAAAGCCTCTAGAGACCGACATAAAAGCTACGCAGACAAACAAAGGAAACCTTTGGAATTCCAGGTGGGGGACCGCATTCTGTTGAAAGTCTCACCCTAGAAGGGCTTGATACGCTTTTGAAAGCGTGGAAATCTCAATCCAAGATACATAGGCCCTTTCGAGATTCTTTCTAGAATCGGATCTATAGCTTAAAAACTCAATCTACCGCGTGAACTCAGTAACGTACATCCTACTTTCCATGTCTTGAACTTGAAAAAGTGTCTGTCCAACAAGACTCTTGTAATCCCACTCGACAAAATCGAGATCAACGAGAGCCTCAACTTCGTGGAAGAACCTGTAGAGATCATGGACCGAGAGGTCAAGAAAACGAAACAAAGTCGTATCCCGATTGTGAAGGTTTGCTAGAACGCCAAGCGAAGACCTGAATTCACATGGGAACGCGAGGATCAAATAAAACTGAAATATTCTCATCTCTTTAATTAATTATTTGTAGCTACTTACTTGCTTAAACTCTAATTTTGTGACGAAATTCTCTCTAACGGGGGGATGATGTGACAACCTGAAATTTTCATGTTCAATATATCAATTCTATCAAAGTTAGATTCATTTTGCTATTTACAATGTAGTTTTGGGTCTATATAAGTGTATTAGGCTTAGTATAATCAAGATATGAGTCTTAGGAAGGGTTAGAATGTGTGTAACATCGCAAAAAAGAGCCAAACACACCAAGCAAGGTGTGTGCGGCCGCACACCCGAGTGTGTGGCCAGCCAGCCACACCCAGCTGACCGCACACCCCCTAGCCACACACTCCTACCTATATAAGTCAGCCTTAGTCATTTTTGAACCCCTTTCCCACTCCTTCAAAGCTGGAACACGTTTTCTCTCAAGTATCATCCACATCTTCATCTTGTTCTTCATAAAAAGTAAGTCATACTTCCTTTGATTTGTTGATACTTGAATTTAACTAGCCTACTTCCCTACTTTGATCCATAAATCACGTTTTTGGTGTTAAAGCTTCAAAACCACCAAGAACATACACTAAGTTTTGGACCCTAAATCACCCTTTTCTAGCCTCTATAACATGTATATACTTGTTATAACTAGTTATATGCTAAGAACACTTGAAATATTACATGAAAAACATCATTTCGTATGATCTTCAAGTGTGTGCGGCCGCACACACCTCCATTGTGGCCGCACACACCCTTTTTTGGTCCCAAAATGGCAACAAACTTTATTTAAGGCTAAGGCATGAAGAATGAAACCTTCCTAGATGTCCCTTATAACTTAAAATCACATTTTGACACATTCCATAAGGAGTGTGCGGCTGCACAAATCTCCTGGCCGCACACCCTGGCTGCACACACACATTTGTTGTGCATTTTGAGCATACACTCCCTTGTATAGTCATATACCACTCATATACAATCTTATATGGTTGTAACACTTCATAATAAGTGTTTACTAGTCCCTAAGGTGGTTCCAAATCAATAATTGGTTATTTTATACACTATTTGTATATATATATATATATATATATATATATATATATATATATATATATATATATATATATATATATATATATATATATATATATATATATATATATATGTCATTATATGGTTAATTGGATTCGTTTGTGCTCAAGTCTTCAATTGACACTCAACTTCCTATATCGATATTACATTCGACTTATTCACAGACAGGTGTGTTCATACCCCTTAATTAACCTCTGAAATACTTTTAAATGTTTTTAAATGCTTTATGGGGGGATACAAGTTGAATCATGTTAGTTATTAGATCAATCACATGTGATTAATAACTAGCATACAAATGGATTTATCATACTTTAAACTGTTTTACCAAACAAATGACTTTAAACTGTTTATCAAACTATTTTACATGTCAAACTCTTTATCAAATTCACTTTTGTATACTAAACCTTTCTTTTACAGATTTCAAACTTATATATTATTAGAACCATGTTTACTACATATATAGTTATATAAATAAGGCTTGAAGGACTTAGGAGAGATAACCCACTTTACTTCCTTTCCTTGTTTTGTTGTGGTCTTAAAGTACCCGGTTGTTTGTCTGAGTGTAGTTGAATGCTTAGTTATATATTATGTATATATGAATATATATATATATATATATATATATATATATATATATATATATATATAAAGACTTTTATCTTAGTTCAGTACATTCAGTCACACAAACAAGTCTACTAATAAACTACAATAGGTATAGTTTAGCGTTATACTACTTACTACGTCTAGTCCAATGAAGCACACAAGAGTCAGTTCATTCATGAGTCATTACTTATTACTACGAGAACATATACAACTATACTAGGATGAGAACATATGTCACACCCCAAAACCGAGAACAGCGGAACGTTCTGGGGCGGAGGACGTCATGTAAAGTATCACAACACAGTAATAGTAAACAAGCACACAACATCATCCATTGCATTAAATATATATAATTTTAATACAAGTGTGTTCTGTACAGTTATAGACACCAAAAATGATGTAAGTCAAAATAAAGCGAAGAGTCCTGAATACGCTCCATCTTCTCAAAAGCTGGTCTCGGTACCTGTCTACTGATGACCTGAGAATACAAGTTATTTTGAAAGCGAGTATCAGCATTAAGCTGGTGAGTTCATAAGTATTTTAGTGTCGGTGTTTGTTTTCAAAACGTTTGAACATGTCTCAAGTGTAAGTTTGTAAAATGTATGTAAATGTTTGTAAGTGTTTGTAAAAGTTTGAATCTCTTAGAAAAACCTATATTTTCTATTAAAGTAGCCTTCTACCAAGGCTTAACTGTTTTGTATGTTCGTTTGTTGTAAAAGTGTGTAATTTCCCAAGTGTAACTATCATTAACAAAATATAGTTTGTACATAAATGTTTAAGTGAAATAATCACTAAATGTATGTAATGGGTAAATTAATGTAGTATTGTAGTGTTGTATTATAGGAACTACTGCTGTACTAACTACCTTAAACCGGATTTATATTAAGGTATCATGTGATTAATTGTATCATACTATCGACTGAGTAACAACGACAAATGTAAGTCGTAAAAAGGTATGACGTTTGGCACCCGCAGACCTGCAGGTCCGGCTGTAGCTAGCAGCAAGGTGTAGGATAGTCAATCCAGTATAGATCTATACGCAAACTCACGCTCTCCCTCCAAGAGACTCTGGTTACAACTCGGGCCATGACATTTAAGGCATGCTCCGATACAGTGGATCACATTTATGTAAGGTTATGTATGTATATGTAATTTATTGTTCCTGTTCTAGTACCGTTGTATATGTTCTCTTCCCTAGTATAGTCGTATATGCTCCCTTTCTAGTATAGTTATATATGTTCTCTTTCTAGTATAGTTGTATATGTTCCCTTTCTAGTATAGTTGTATATGTTCTCTTTCTAGTATAGTTGTATATGTTCCCTTTCTAGTATAGTTGTATATGTACTCATAGTAATGTAATGTATATGTTCTCATAGTAATAAGTATTGACTCATGAATGAACTGACTCATTGATCTAGCAATAGTATAAGTGTAATCCTGTGTTACCCTGATGGTAACTTACTAATGATGTAACTGATACGCATGAATATGGAAGTACTTTTATGTCTATATATGCACATATGATATATAATTAATATTGAAACGACCCTCGGACGGCTACCCGACATCCCACCAGACCACATCCAAATCGAGGAAAAGGAAATAGGGCGGATGGCCTTCCTAAGCCTTTTAAACATTTCTTATATATCTATGCATATATGGACATGCAATTTATAAGAAGTATAATAAAGTTTAAATAAAAGTATTTGATAAGTAAAAGAGTTTGTAAAACATTTTGAAGTAAGACAGTTTGATGAACATTTTGAAACAGTGATGAAATCATTGGTTTTGTAGTTATTAATCACATGTGATTGATGTAATAACTATAAGTATTCAACTTGTATTCCCCCCATAAAAGTATTTAAAACATTTAAAAGTATTTCAAAGGTTAATTAAAGGGGTATAAACTCACCTGTAGTGAGTGGTTCTGATGACAACGTTGGATTAGACGCTAGGTGTCAAGTGGTGACTTGAGTACACGCGCGAATCCTATTTAGCATATATAGGCCCATATATGGATTTAATTAGTGTTATGAACAACTAATTGATGATTTTAGGACCACCTTAGGGACTAGTAAACACTTATAATGAAGTGTTATAATCATATATGTGTGTATGAGGGTTTATAAGGCTATACAAGAGGGTGTATGGCCAAAATACACACTATATGTGTGTGTGCGGCCAAGTGTGCGGCCTAGTGTGCTGCCAGCACATGTGTGCGGCCATGTGTGCTGCTAGATGGTGTGTGCTGCCATGTGTGCGGCCAGATGATGATCTTGGTGTTCTTGGTGTTCTTGGTACCTTTTATGAAGATCTGCAAGGAGAATGGATGATACTTGAGAGGATTTTCGTGTTCTATGCTTGAAGAAGTGAAGGAAGTGTTCAATAATAATCTAAGTGTGGCATATATAGGTGGAGTGTGCGGTTGGGAAGGTGTGAGGCCGCAAACAAGAGTGTGTGGCCGCACACTCAAGTGTGTGGCCGCACACTCCATGTGTTGGAGTGTTTGGCCCGGTTTTGATTCCTACACTTCGAGTTAACCCTTTTTAACACTCCTACCTTGATTATATCACATTTAGAACGCTTCATTAGACTCTAAAGGGTACTACTATATAGTAAAATAAGTCTAATATTGGGAAGAATTGAAGAGTGCATGCGAGAAGTTTTTCGGGTTGTCACAACATATACAACTATACTATGATGAGAACATATACAACGATATTATGATGAGAAACAATACATTGCATATACAAGTATACTTTAACATAAATGTGATCCACTGTATCGGAGCATGCCTTCCTTGTCATGGCCCGAGTTGTAACCAGAATCTCCTGGAGGGAGAGCGTGAGTTTGCGTATAGATCTATACTAGATTAACTATCCTACACTGCTGCTAGCTACAGCGGGACCTGCAAGTCTTCGGGTGCCAAATGTCATACCTTTTGTCGACTTATATTGTCGTGTTTTCCAGTCGATAGTATGGTACAATTAATCACATAATACCTTAATATAAATATGGTTTAAGGTAGTTAGTACAACAGTAGTTCCTATAATACACACTACAATACTACATTTATTTACCCGTTACATATATTTGGTGATCACTTCGCCTAAGCATTAATGTACAAACAATATTTTGATAATGATAGTTACACTTAGGGAAATTACACACTTTTACAAGAAACAAACATACAAAACAGTTGTGCCTTGGTAGAAGGCTATTTTAGTAGAAAATATAGGATTTTCTAGGAGTTACAAACTTTTACAAACACTTACAAACATTCACATACTTTTACTACAAACTTTTACAAACTCGTACTTCAAACACTGTTTCAAACATTTTGATACAAACATAGACACTAAATACTTATGAACTCACCAGCTTTAATGCTGATACTCACTTTCAAATTAACTTGTATTCTCAGGTCATCAGTAGACAAGTTCCGATGCCAGCTTTTGAGAAGATGGAACGCATACAAGACTCATCTTACATTTTGATTCATGTTTTGGTGTCTTATATACTATAGAACACACTTGTATTAAAATTATATATTTAATGCAATGGATGATGTTGTTTACTTGTTTACTATATTACTGTGTTGTGATACTGTACATGATGTCCTCCGCCACAGAACATTTCCGCCGTTCTCGGTTTTGGGGTGTGACACCTTTGCCCGGGGTTTAACTGTGTTTTTTTCGAAACTTTCGACATCACAGATTCCAATTTTTTTTAAATTTGCTTCTCGTCTTATTTCTTTGACACACTACACTCACGAAATCCTTGAGGTTCTGAGTAATACCAACTCAGGGTGATGATTTCGCAAGTCTGGCATATGACTTCGCTTTTCATCCTAAAAGTGAAAGAGCCCTAACTTCATATCGAAGGATGGTGACGATTACAATTCTATTGGGATAAACAAACAGGCTGTTTGAAAAGACCCCTTGTATTCCTCTCGGTTTTCAAGGAGATGTGACAGTTACTTTTTCAAGTGTGGTTACTTTATTGGAATAGTGGTGCGGTTTTCAAGGTACCACATCGGATTTCATTTAATGTTGATCTCGTTTTTAATTCAAATTCCAAGGTTACATATAAAAGGGGATTCAATGGTTCATTATATGTTTACGCTTTCTAAAGAAAAATCCCAGAATTCTTTCAAAACTTTCTACTTGTTCTTCAAGAATTAAAAACCCTAATCATGGTTACTCATGTTGATGTTACTACTCAATCATAAACAACTGATGATATTACTTATCAACCCATTATGAAGATTCAAGGAACCAATTATCAAGTCGAATGGGATGTTTCATTATATCCAGAAGAATTGAAGATGTTGATCGCTGCTTTAAAAAGCTTTGTTCTATCTACTGCGATGTTCAATTCTTTTGTTGTTCCTCTTTCATTGTTGTCTCAAGCAAGATCCACTGCTACTTATTCTAAAGCCCTAGATGTGATTACGTTCAATCTAGTGAATGACAAGAAGATTTGTTTGTCCAAGAAGCTTTTCTGTCAAATTCTTGAAATTCTCAATTCTCCACCATACACTGATCTTTCATATGCTCAGATCATCTACATCTTCAACGAGATCGGTCACCAACCCCCACTTACAAAGATCTGTGATTTCCAGATGTCAAGTCTTCCACGTATTTGGAATTTCTTATTTGGAATTTTTCTTCATTGCTTGACTGGTCGCAGTGTTGATTTGGACAAAGGTCGAATGGAAGTTTATGTTATGGTAGTTGGGCTTTATCATGATATTCCTGTTGATTATTCAACTCATATGTGGAAAGAATTTCAATAGAGTGTGGAGAATACAAACGTTGCTCAAGGGATTTCGTGTGCTAGATATTGGAGTTTAATTCTTCAATCTGCTTATGAGAAGGAAGGAATTGTTGTGCCAACTGATGAGGAAAAAGTTGAGTTCTTGAAGTATCATTTTCCGAAGGAGGTTACAGATGATGAAGAGGAATTTCCAAACATTGCAAGAATTCCTGATGCAATGTTAAACTGTGTTGACCAGCAAATCAAGTGTTAATAGAATATTTGAAGAATGTCAATCCTAGTGTTCAAACAGGAGTGTTGTTGCAGTCTGATGCTGGTCCTTCTAAGAAGTCGAGAAGATCAAAGAAGGATACTAAGGCTACACCTGAGAAGGCTGTGCAAGAGACAAAGCCAAAGAAGTCTCCACCGAAACAATCGAAGATAGAGGAGCAAGTTTCGAAAGTGTTGACCAAGCCAGTGGAGCCTGTTGGTGATGAACAAGATAAGGAAAGTATTCCTTCAAAGTCTGGTGTCTTTAAACGAATTAAGAAGAAAGCTCATGGTTCACGAATGTCTCCACCTCTGGTTCGCAAACAACATATTACCCGTCAAGGGGTCATTGTTCGAGAAATTCAAGCTCCTGTTTCTCCTTCATCGAAGAAACGATGGCTGAAGATATGGCGAAGAATATTTCCAAGAAGGTTAAAAAGAGAAAGCTGGTGATTCGTGATGCTTCGTCAGATAGTGAAATTGTACCAGACACTCCATTGGGTGCGAATTCACTACCACACTCACCACCGAAAGTTGTTATCCCAGTTTCTTTACCTACCACCACCGTTCCAATCGAAGTTCCTATAACCAAGCCAGTTAATGCAGAGGTACCAGTTTCGAACATTGCTGCAAACATATCTGATACGGGTGCACATGCTTCGGTAACTACTTCCTCTCAAGGTACTCATGTTATCATCCCTATCGAACATATTACAAGTTCAATTGTTTCGTTACCACCATACATCATTCCTACACACCCAACTACTTCTTCACCAACTTTTACTCAAATTCTCAATCAACCAATCACCTCTCTGTTTTCTTCCCGATCTACGGATCCACCAAAGTCCGTTGATGATACTGATAATGAGGATGGAGGATTTGGAGGTACTTTCAAAGATCTAGAATTTGATAATGAAGAAGAAAATTTTCTAGATCATATGGTAATGTCCATGATGCAGTTCAAGATCCTTAATAAGAAGTTGAATTCGATTATTCAATCTCAAGCAGATATCGGTGGAAGCCATTTTGTGTCAAGAATGGAAATTGATGGTATGATTAAAGCTTCTGAAGCTCGGGTGTTTACCAAAATTTATGAATTCATTCAAGCATCTGAGTCTCGCATTAAGGAGAAGGTGGATCAGAACGATCAAAATAATGAATTGCATGTTAAGTCTCAATCTTCAAACTTTGAGGGATAAGTGAAAGACTTGAAAAGAGTGGGCAAAAACGACATACATTATTCTCTCAATCAGCAAGTTGACATTACTGCTGATGTTGTTACTAAATTCGTGAAGTTATATGAAGCACTGAGTCCTCAACTTACTCATTTGTCTACTCAAGAATCGAAGAGTTTAACTGAGATCACTACTCAGTTGAGTGAGTTGAAGTCTTTAATCACGAAATCAAGTTCCTCTTCGTTGATCACTCCAGAATTTTTATCTCAAAAGTTCATACAGTTTGAAGCCATTCTTCATAAACAATTGGCCCCATTATCCAAAATTTCGAGTCTTTTACCAATGGATGCCCCGCCTGTTGTCATAGGGGTGCAAGGGGGAGAAAGGAAGGTTGGTGGATGTGATGGAGTTTCGCATGAAGAAATCAAGCCTGTTGGAAAAGTTTTCTCAACAAAAGTTCCGACAACTAAGCCAATTACTTCTTCTGCTGGGCTAGTTACTTCAATACTTGTAACTTCAATGCCAGTTACAAAGCCAATTTCGAAAGGAATTGTAATTGATTCGTCTGGTGGTGGTAGTAGTAGTTCAAAGCCAAAGGAAGTTGTTGATAGTTTTTCCGACAAAGACAAAGGGAAAATGATTGTTGTAGAAAAAATCGAAGGAAGAAAGGAAGGCAGAGATTGAAGCAGAAATGGAGAAACAAAGGGCAATACAAAGCATATTGAGCCTTCGTGTAAATGATCCTCCTGGAATGAATAAGGGAGATCCAAGCAAGTATTACAACTACGAGACCATTAAAGCAAAAGTTACCTATAATCACATGTATGATTTTGAGAAAAAGCCCAAACAAAGCTATGTAGTCACAAATACAGACATGAGCCAACTTGATTTCCCTGTGAATGAAATGATGTTCATAATGGTTCAGTGCAAGATAAAGGAAAAGTTCAACAATGATGATGAGTACACTTACATGAAACTCAGATTTCATGTTGTTCTTGGAAAAAGTACCAGAGGAGATATGGTCACTTGTAAAGATCAAGAAGGTGCTCAATATTACAAAGGATGTTCTGTTCGAGAATATGATGCATAATTTCCGGTATCATGTTGTTAGGGAGAACAATCAAATTTATGATTTCTCAGTAGCTGATTTTCCTTTAATGAACTTGTATGATCGTATACAAGTTGCATTACTTTTGAAAGAGAAGAATTATTCATATCTTCAAGGAACGAATCCAGAAGTGTTTAGACTTGGTCTTGCCCACATCAAAATATTCATAGATAACTACTATGAGTGTTTGGCCCTAATTGATGTGGAGTTGGCAACTGCAAAGGGATTGGAAGTGAAGGTTCCTATGGAAGCCACGAAGACTCAAGTTGAGTTGAAGAAATATTCTAAGGAGAAATTTGCTTGAAGCCGTTTGGATTGGTCTTTGCTGGAAAGGATAAGAATGGGAAGGCAAAAAGATTTATGTTCCAGGCATGCGAAGTGGAAAGATACAATACGTCCCAATATATGAACTTTATTGTTCGTACGAATAACTGCTCAAAGAACAATCAAGGGGATAAGAAGGAGTTAAAGAAGATTTTGCCGTGGTATACTGAGATACGAAGAGTAATGTTGTTTTCTGCATAGATTCTCTCACCTTGAAAAGTTCGACATTATTACAAGGGGAAGATTGTAGAGTCGAATTTTATTGTAATATGTCAAAATCTGTTTAATTGTACTCTTCTAATGTTTTGTTATATATTTACTAAGGTGTCATGTATTCGAAGCTTAACGTCTAAGCCTTAGTATTTTTTGTACTTTCAGTCTCCTATAAATAGGAGTTGAACATTGGGTAGATGGTAAGAGAGTTAGAGTGTGATAAAGTGAGTTCTCTCTTTTACTATCATTTTGTAACTCATGTTCATTGGAAGTAATAGAGCTGAAACCAGATTTTATTTACTTCTTGTGTTCAGTTGTGTTGATTCTACTCTGATTTGATTCTTATACTCGATTATCACTTCATCAATAACCTTTAATCAATGGTCCAAATCATATTTTATCTTACTAAGGGTAAAAGACCATTTTACCCTTCCCATATTTAACCTAACTAATCTTGGCCCAAAATCCATAATGACCTAAGGCCCAAATGGGCTTCTGTTAGTACGTCATGTGTACTCCATACTTACGCTCTGCATATTGGGCTTCAATATAAAGGGAAGCAAGGTAAAGCCCATTACGTCATGCGTACTCCCGGGTTACGCCCATCGTACTACCCTAAAGTCCAAAATGCATATTAAACACTTAATACCTAAAGTCTAAGCATCCAATTCATATATCTAGCCCTTTGGAAAGTCTTAACTAATAAAGTTGACAACTTTAAGCTTTTGCATGGCTTAATAGAGCCCAAAACCAAACTCTAACTTCTTAACTCCATAAAATGGTCAATAACTCATGGATGGTTGAACTATTCCCAAAAAGGTTCGATTTTTATGCAATAAGGACCTCTGAAACATCAAGAAATGCTAACACAAGCTCTGTAGTAGCTCCTACTCACAAGAGCTAACCCTTAGGAACAAAACATGCCAAAACCCTAAGCTATTCTAGATCTATGCAAGAGACTCATAAAGGTTAGGACTTTATACCTTCTGGAAGATGATGAAGATGAGTAGAGTCTAGATCTACAAGCTATGGACTCGAAGCACACCTTCCAAGTTCTCCTTCATCACTATAACACCAAAAATCACACAAAAACTTGAGATTCTCACAAATGGAGCTAGGGTTTCATTGGCGCTGAAAGAGAGGGTGGTGATTGATGATAAGAAGGGTTTCCAAGGGTTTAAACTCCTTAAATAGGGTCCAAGATCCTAAAATTAGGGTTTGCATTCACTATGAGTATGCCCTGTTTACTCTAGGTACGCCATGCGTACTCTAGGGAAACCCTGCGTCCAAGTTAATGAGTTACGCCCTTCATAACCCTTAGTTACGCCCCGCGTAACGGCCATCCATGCAAAAATCTATGTATATAAACTTTAAAGAATTTACCTGGGAACCGGGTGTTATATTATCTCTTAGTATAATTAATAGTAAATATTCTATTTGAATCATACATGTTCCCCAAGTGCTTGACAGCCTGTTCTTTCCATCATTATACTGTCAAACGAATAGATACACTTGCCTAGTTGTGTAGCAGTTCCTAGTTGTGATTAAGTCCGTTTTTATAAGTATTAAAACTAGTATTAAAAATACACTTTAGTATAATATATTTTTTGTATATAAAACTCAAATTGGTTTTGATTTGTGTGACTTCTCATGGAGTTTGTTTGTCATTTGGCATGCTTTCCCCTAATATCAATCTTAAACTCTTAGGTGGTGTTGTGAGAGAATGAAGCATGTAATCTTGAAAGATTAAAGGCGAAGCTTTCATAGTTGTATACCAACAACATTCTTATTGTCACCTCTATTTCAATTTTTTTTGGTCATTCAAAGTCTTAAATCCCATGAACTAATCTCTCAAAATCATGTTTTGTTCTTCTTGATCAGTTTTTATAACCAACAATTCGATCCAAATTGGAACAAGCAAGGAAAAAGATCATTAATGGATGATCGGAATGATGATAAGATGGTCTTATCTCTACCACCCAAAATCAAAGAAAACCAAGAACAACCATGTTTTATACTTGCCACGTGTCAACTCTGAACACAAGGGTATTTTTGGGAGAGGAGCATAAAGAGTCTGCTGCAAAAATAGAAAGAAATGAAGAACAAAATAAAGACTATAAAGTATAGATGAGAATGATACCGGCAAAAAGAGGGAAAGATTGAGAATAAATGAGAATGGAGAACGAAGAGTCTGAAGCAAAAATAGAAAGAAATGAAGAAATAAAGTTTTGTAAATTAAAGTTGGATGCTATATTATAGCATTGAACTTTCATTTCTAATTCTTAAATGTTTTAAGTTTAATTATATATTATTTTTTCTTTTCTTATTTAAGCATCATACTTTGGAAACAAAATACAAGTACAATGCTATTATACGTCACAAAGACCTTTAGTTTGCTATTTAGCGGTTTTGGTCCCAAATATTATTTTCCTTGCAATTTGCTACCCTCCATCTAATTGATTTTTTCAATAATGGTCCCCAAATCTAACTGATTTTTTTAAATATTGGTACCAAAAAGTTCTTTTAGCAATGTTGTGAAATGGTAAATATAACCTGATATGCAAAAGAACAATCCACTGATAAAATTCTGAAGAACATATCATGAAGATGAAGATACGTACAAAACCCTAAATCGCTTTTTTTTCTCTCTACTTCATTAGATAACTTCCGATATTTCAGCTACAGTCCTCCAGTTTCCTTTTAACTCTGCTACCCTCATAGTTCAGCAAAATGACACAACTAGTCCTTCCTATCTCTACCTTCTTCACCTCTTACACTTATCTTCTTATCAGCTACAAATTTATTCCTACATGATAATTAAGTAATTAACCCAAACATTAACAAACCATCAAAAAGTAAGCTGATTGATTTCAAACATCATTCAGCTTTCATTAAACCCTAATTTTGTATCATTTTTAAACATAGATAAGAAAAAGATACATACCAGATAGTAGTAGTCTTTTGAAAAAACTTCATTGCTAAAAGCCTAAAACAACTGAATCCTCTCAAACCAACTTCACTTAATCTGAATGTGGAACCTTTTCATCAAGATTGCTACTTATCTTCTTTTCAGTACCAGAGCTCTGTGACCCTGTTGCCCTTGCCAACATCACAAATGTCATCCCTCCAAGAACATTGTTCACCAATCTCAATCCAACCACAGAGGTCTTGAAGAAAACAGTTGGGAGACCTTTTTGCAACAAGAACTCGATTCCATTCAAAGTTTGGTACCTCAGATTACTGCTTACACCCATATGCATTGCCCAAGTTATGGAATTTAAAAACATGGGCGGAGGTTTGTTTGGTGATTCAAAGCTGGGATCCATCTTCTTCCTCATCTTGATCAAGCCATTGGAGAGTGCAGTTCCTGCTAACCCTGCAGCTAATCCAACGGCTGCAAATAGAGTTCCTTTGTAAACTAGGGTTCCTAAACGGTTCATGAGAGTATATGAACCAGGCTCAAACATGTGGCTTGTAGGGGAATTGGCGAATATGAAAGGAAGGGAAATTGATGAAGAAGACATAGTGGGTGCTAACAGATACATAAGGGTGAAATTAAGAATTGAACCTACTACAAGTGTGGAAAACACAAAATCGAGTTCATTGAGCCCAAAATTTGGACGGGTTGCCATGTCACCAAGAACAGCTGCACTCACGCCCACCAGTTCTTCCATTAGGATCTTGAATGGAAACTGGGGATCAGCAGCAACTCTTGATCTCCACCCGCTAAGAAAGGCCCCAATTGGTCCAAAACCATCGGATTGAGGTGAATCATCGGATTTTCCATCTCCACCTTCACCTCCACCTCCACCATGACTGCCATCATTTCCTCCTCCATTGCTTCCATAGTTGCTGCCACCAGCACCGCAGAGAAGTGGTTGGAATTCAGGTAGTAAGTTGGGGTTAAAGGGCTTTGATTTTAGGGAGGGAAACGTAAAGTTTAGGGAGGATTTGAAAAGGAGTTTTCTATCTGGTAATTGGAAGGTAGAAATGTGATGAAGACGATGGTAGTTTTCAGTAATATGAGGAGAATGGACCTGAGCTACAGAAGCCATGTTTTAAACCAAAGGTTGAAAAGTGATGGAAAAGCAATTTGAACCTGAAAAAAAAAGGTATCAGTACGTAAGTTACAGTTTGTAGTTTGTGGCTAAAGAAAGTATCATATTCCAGCAAACTACAATTGGGAACCTCAATTAAACCCTAACTTCAATAAAGCCAAAATGCAGGGACGCAAGTATCGTTAAAGAGTTATAATTAAAATCAATTATTTCTCCACCACAACTGAAAATCCAAACGATAAGTATTGAACATTATAAGAATAAGATAAATAAGGATTCAAATCAATGTTAAGCGGAATTGAAAACGTTAAATTGAGATTACCTTTATAAAGTGGATTGGTAAATTGAATTGATGAAAAACCTTGAACGGTGTTGCCGGTTGCCGGAAAGAGATGATTTGGACGATTGCGAAGAAAACAACGGCAGTGAATCGAAGGAGCAAGTGAGTGTGGCTGGAAACTCCGAAAATAGAACTTAATATCTATATAAAACCCTAATGAGAGAATGCGACGAGGAGATGCGAGGAACAGCGATTGCTGAAAGAGACGCAGAGAAATTGAACGATTGAGCACCCAACCACGTTTGGTTCAGAAAATCAGAAGATGTGTGGTTTGTCCGACACGTGGCCGTGGATATGGCCCACCGTATCTTACCCTCTTTAAAGATATTCTTTCACTCCAAAAAAATATATATTATTATTATTTCGTTTTAAGAAAATAGAAACACAAAAAGTAACATGTATAGCCAAATGACATTGTAATTTTATTTTGAACTCCTTTAATTTTTCCCATGATTTATCGAAGAAGTGGTGTGAAATTGGGAATGAAGAAAATTTTATTGGTTTTTTGTCATTATGTTCATATTAATATTGTTTTCATCAAAATTTAGTTTTTTAATCACTTTGATAAACTATATGTTAATAATAGATTCTTCGTTGATTCGACCTTTATTTGCCATAACTATTTAGGGGTGTTTAACATTATTTTTGTTTCACTTTCAATGATTGTGATCAAAAACTTGAAATAAGTTGTTCTGTAACACCAATTTCTTTTAATCAATCATTTAGACTCACTTACATATTTTAACGATTTTAAGCCACCGACATTCTTTTCTGTATAATTTTTTTTCGCCTTGTTGACCATTTGTTGAATTAAACATGGTCTCACAAAAGTCTTTTCTCCCACTTGCAGCCGACACCATGGTAACCAACATTTCCTCCCATACAACCAATTGATTTTATTTTTCAATATATGACGAATATGCCATGGTTGCCAAATAATAGAGGTTGAGTGAAAGATTTTGTTATTTTCTTTTCGTTGAATAATGTCATGATGTTTAATAGTTTTTGATGTTCCATGTTTGTATAATTCTCTTAATTATTGATATGTGTTGATGTGTTTGCCTGGAATCATGGTTTGGGTCAAGAAGGCTCACAAAACACGATGGAGTTATACTTGATTGTTTTTTGCTTTACACACAAATATGCAAAAAGGGAGGGGTGTGAAAAAGCCTAAACCCGAATAATCTGACTAAATCTGAACCCGAATAAAATAGATAAGGTCGGGTTTAATAGATTCTACAATTGAAATTGAGTTTTATCAAGACGACCCAAATAACCCAAAACATAAATAGGGTCGAGTTTCCAGTTTATATTATCACATTTAATCGGGTTTGGGTTAACCTCATTAAGCCTATAATCTAACAAGTCTTTACATATTGTTTATGTTAGTCCTTTACAAGTTACAACACCCTTTACGATACATGTTGTTTATCTAATAAGAAAATCCTATTCATTTATCGTTCCATGTTAAATAGTAAACTGTAATTAGAAACGATCATATATTGTCAAAAACTTTCGGTGTACACAAAGTTGAATCGCCAAAACAAAAGAAAAAATGATCAAATTGCTTTTGCCAATTTCATAGCACGTGTATGTAGTTTAAAACACCATAGATTGAGTTTTACTTTATACCTTAAGTCTCTATGCATGAGAGTTATGTACTAAACTTAAATTCATCTTATATTTTAACCCGACTAACCTGAAACGCAATTAATCCAAACCTTAAAAGGGTTGGTTTTTAGGTAATTCTTTAAAAAAAAAAATCCGACTAACCCGACTCGTTTAACCGAAAACCCCGATTGAGTTGACTCGATTAACTATCCTAAGCAAGGATTACTTGAATAACATGGAGCACTGAGACAATAACAACTAACAAGGGTTAACATTAGCAAGAGCTTCTTGATGAAAATAATAAGTGAAAAAGGAGTGTAAGAGGAGATCAATAATAACACAAAGGAGGGGGCTTTATTAAATAATAAAAGTCTGACAAAAAATATATAGATATAAAAGAAGAGAAGTACAAAAATGGGTGTAAATTGTTCATTTTACAAATATTTAACATTATATATCTAACACATTAGTAACACATTAGTGATAAGGACCAAAGTAACAAAATAAAATAACTAGGACTGAAAACATAACAACATGCACATTTGACCTAAAATTGCAACTTTGCATAAAATATATGGACCATTTGTGTAATTTACCCTACCTACCCTACAATATAGTATTAAAGGATAAATTTCGGTTGGTACGAGTAAACCGAGGAAGGGAATTGCAAATTAGCATCTTTCTCCTGCCAAATTTCTAGTCTCCTCTATTTTAAACAAGTTGCTACTATAAGAATACGCGCTTCGTCTGAATTCTGATTAGGGTTTTATCAACTTACTCCGATCATCGCCGGACAACCTCAATTCTCAGGTTATCTATTTCCATCCATCCGATTACATCTATTTGGGCTTCACGTCTTTTTGTAATCGAATCGTTTTCTTAACTTGTGTATCATTTTAATATCTTAGCTAGAAAACTCTATGCCATAATTTTAACTAGGAAATGCAGATTTACTAGCTATTAACAGTTCATGTTCATGCTCTTCTAGGGTTTTGGTTGGTGAGAAACTCTATTCTATTTGGATCTAGTCTTTGATTTACACCTTTCTTTAAAGCTCTAATTCTCTTTGAGATTTTCAATTTAGAGTTACGATCTCAATGAATTCCCCCTCTTGTCATCCTCCATTTTTGTCAGTATATGTAATTCCAGTTCTCCTGCCTATGAGTTACTTTATTCCGATGAATTTTGTTTATATTGATATACTGTTACTGCTCTATGTAAGAATTATTTACCTGTCAAGCTAAATTTTTGATTTTTTTTCAGAGTACATCGACTATATCCACAATTCTAAACATCAGAATGGGGATATGCTTCTCTTCGGTGAGTTTCCTTTGGTCATTTCCAACTAACTTAATAAAGAATCAAAGCACTTCACGTGTTTTTCAACAAAAAGGATATATTCATGTGTCATGAATTATGATGCCCTGCTTTTACCCTAACTCTATGATATCTCTGGATCACAATAGATGATATGGTATGTTATATATTGTTAACCTGAATCTGCTGCTTTGAGTTGTGTTAGAAAAGGTTAGATGTGGGGTATGTTCATGAATAAAGATAAAGTGACATCTGAAAGATAGAAATCCAGTCTGTTTGCTAATGAAAAGGAATAAAGTGTAATATGATAATCCCACCAACCAACATAATTCTCTATATTTGAATGATAGCCAACCTGTCCATGATGCTCATTCACTCATTCATTCAATTGCATGTGCCCCACTTTATATGTACAATTCCCTAACAATTTGAAATTACCGATACTACCCTCCACTATAGGCCTAACTTCCTAAATCCTGCTACATGATCCGGTTTAAATGTGATGTTTAAGGTTTGTTTGTAATAAAAAGAAAAGCAATGAACAAAAGAAACATGAAATGTACAATTGAGGAATAAAAGACGCAAATTAGTGCATGTCTAAAATACCCGAGAATGAGGCTGAGTTGCAATATAATACCCATGTGTGACTCTGAATACCTTGATTGAGAGATCAAAATGGAAAGAAACAGGTGGCTTTATATACTTAATAAATGAAACCAAACCATGCTGGTATTTTATTACATTTTAACCCTTTTAAGTCAATTTATATTTTCAGACACATAATGATGGAGATGAGTCCGATCATAATGCCGAATTTGCTGGAGGTAACGTGACCCTTGTCTCTTCCAAGGATGCTTGGGATCAAAAGCTCTCAGAAGCAAAGAAGGATCACAAAATAGTAATTTATTCTTCATATATACATTGGCATTATCAACTACATTTCATCGACTAGACTAGACAAACATTATAGGATTATCTTCAATTATAATGATTAGAAGGGCATTCACGTCTTTTTCTTAGACAAGTGATCAAGAGCAAGTCCCAATCTCAGTCTCAGTCCCACCTTTTCTCGTGTAGGACGATAATTTACACTTTTTGCCCCATTGACATCAACCGCAATCCCAAAAGCTGCAATTTTTGTCTCATTGACATCAGTCCGAGACAAAAAGTTTCGTTTTTTGTCCCATTGACATTAGTCCTAGTCCCACTTTTTTGGGTGAGACAAAAAGTTGCAGCTTTTGTCCCCAGTCTCTCTGACACAGTATAACCTGTTCTGTTTTGTCTTGTAGGTGATTGCCAACTTTAGTGCATCTTGGTGTGGGCCATGTAGAATGATTGCACCATACTACATTGAGTTATCTGAGAAACACCCGTCGCTTATGTTTTTATCCGTAGATGTTGATGAATTAACCGTAAGTTATACTCCCCCATCCCTATTTTATTCATTTTTCGATCTTATAAAAAATAATTACGTTGCATTTTGTATAGAAATAGTAAATGGTATGTTGATGCAGGATTTTAGCACACAATGGGACATAAAAGCTACTCCAACGTTTTTCTTCCTTAGAAATGGAGAGCAATTCGATAAACTTGTGGGAGCAAACAAGCCCGAGCTCTTGAAAAAGATTAATGCCATTGTGGATTCAGAGCCTCCTCGTCATGCTGTGTAACTACTTGATGGTTTTATGTTGTTGATTCTTTTAAAGTCAGTAGTTCGTACATAATTTCCCCAAAGTTTTTTTTTTTTTTTTGTGCGAGAGTTTTATCGTTTTCTGTGAAATCTAAGATTTTTGTTTTTGTAATGTTGTGGAAGGTTTATGTTTTGCAATTTGTGATTTGTTCTATGGTTTAGGGGTGTTTAGATGTTGGATAGGTGGGTAATTATAATCGGATAATTAATTAGTTGTAATAAAATGTTTTGTAAAAGATAAGCGTTCGGATGTTTTTTTAGTGTCAAATAGTATTTGAGTCAAACAAGCCTTTCGCAACATCCTCGTTCAATATATAATGGAGAGAATCGTTACATATAAGGTTATACAAATCTTATAAATCTAATTGCAACAAGCTGTTTGATCCATTCAAGAACACATGTGATTGGAGTGATACAGAAGACTCTCCTATGGAAAATTTCAATCACGCTTTGGTTCGGAAGGATCTAGTGTAGCATTAATGCATTAATGCATGAACAAGTAACACGTCTCCTAACATTGGTGGTAAGGTAAATTTGAATTACTTTTAGACAATTGTATGTTTGTTTATACACAAAACTGCACAAATGTTCATATGTATGTCGAAAATTGTTACTTTTTGTCTAAAAAGGTTTGGACTAAAGTGGTCCAAAGTATTCATTTTGTTGTGGTTTTGATCCATTTTCATTAGAAAATATTCAAAATGACAGATTTATCATTTGTAGTTTCATTTTCCATGTTCCAGTTATTAGAATAATTAAAAAAAAAAAAAAAAAAAAAAACATAAATATTTACCCCACCCACCATCAAATTTAAACATATTCTTTCTCTTTCCCTTTCTCTCTCTGTTCATTATTCTGCCGGACAACCACCGGCCATCGGATGATCATTGTGAATCTGTTCATATTCATATTGTGAATTCTAAAACCTAAATTATATACAGTTCACATTCACATCTATTTGTTAATTTTATAAAACTAATCTATGAGTAATCAGAACGTTAAAATATTATAAAGAAATATATTTTAATTAATATGTAATTTTCACTTAATTTGTGAATGATCAAATAATTGAAATAGTAAGTTAGATTCACATTATGAATCTAAAATTGAAATATTTACAGTTTAGATTGACAGTGTGAATCTGAATCAATCGAGTTCTTTTAATCGATGTTGATGTTTTAATAAAAAGACAAAAAGTTGAGACTTTTGGTATAATTAGATTTTTTTGAAAAAAAAAAAAACTAAATATTGAAAGAAAAAACGAAGTGAGTTTTTTCTCGAAAAAAAGTTTGTTTTTTATATATTAGCATGGATCTCTATAGAAAGTTGATGAAAAATCATAAACAACGGTATATTCAGTTTTTTTCGTTAAAAAAGATGGCTTACAAAAAAATTAAACGAAAAAAAAATATGAGTTTTTTGGTAAAGCTTTGAGTTTTATCATTTTATGGTATAATCTAATGTATGTGCGTCCAATATACAAGTCAGTGACATTTTTACTTGGTGTCGTTGTGGCACCGGCAATACCTACTTTTCCTGTATGTAGTGGAATTTTTTTTATTTTTTACCTATTTTTTGTGCATCGACAACATCTTCTTCATGCTCGGCAATACATACTATGTATTCCTGCGTCTACATCCGCCCCTGGTACAAGTGTACATCCAATCCCTTAACCGGTAATCATTATGATTTCAGACGCTCATGATTGGTTCATTGGTTCTTTGTTAATAACGTTTCTCTATTGAACCCACCATATATATATATATATATATATATATATATATATATATATATATATATATATATATATATATATATATATATATATAAGTAAACAATTTTATCATGCTTTGGACTTTGGGCCTTAGTGGGCCAGCAGAAGTCACATGATGTGGGCCAAGTAGATGTTTAGGCTTGATTTAGCAGATTGGGCCATTAGTGGGCCACTAGTGGGCTTGGGAATCTTACCTAGTATTGGGCCTTAGATATAGACCAAGTTTGACTAGGGGTAGAATGGTCATTTTACCCTAAGGAGGATTATTGTATTGGACTAAGTGATGTTTGGTATTAGTAGTTTGGGAAGCCGAATGGTCAGCAGTTTGGGAAGTGCCATTCAGTAGCCAGAGGAGTATCAGCAGGGTTCAGCAGTGCGAAGTGAGTCTCCTCACTGTGTGAATGGGTCTAAGGCCACAATGCCGACCCATGTAGTTTATGAGTAGGAAGACCCAGGGATTAGTCCTAGGTACTGTATGCTAGTATGTTATTCCGGACCAAGCTCTGATGTCGGGCGGGTGCCCGGGGAATGTTTGTATGTTAGTTTATACTTGTTGTCTGTATGATACTTGTATATGTATGGTAGGGAGATGAGTGTGGGCGAGGCCCGTATCTCATCACTAGCTGAGTGTGGATGGGCTTCCATTACTCATTAGTAGCAGAGTAAAGGTGGGGCCTTGAGAATAGCAGTTATAGTATAATGATTGTTTATTGTGTATAAGCATGATTATGTGATAGTGTTTGTACGTGTATGGCGGGCGGGGCCCGGAGACAGGCGAGGCCTAGTAGAAACATATATGTTTACCGAGCGGGGCTCGAAGCCAGGTGGGGCTTGATGTCGGATTCGTCTGGAGCCGGGCGGGGCCCGATGTAGCGGGCGAGGCCTAGTGCTTGCAGTATGTGATTATGTATGGTATGTGGTAGGTTGGGGAACTCACTAAGATTCGTGCTTATGGTTTTCAATTTTGGTTTTAGGTACTTCTAGTAGCGGAGGGAAGAGCTCAGGATGATCGCATAACACACACCACGAAGGTTTAGCCTGGGATGTTTTTGCTCTGAGAATTAGGACATGTTTTGAAACGATACTCTAATTTGATATATCTATCTTTAATTATGGTTGGAATGATTGGATACTTATGGTTTTGTTAATGTTTTAAAAAGAAAATCTTGGTCATGATTTTTGGGATGTTACAAGTTGGTATCACGGCCTTGGTTTGAGGGATTCGGGCATACTCTCGAGTGTGTCTGAACTCAAACTGAGGACCTGGTATGAAAATTTTCAGAAGAAAATCAATTTTTTTTATAAAAACGAGATTTGAAAAAAAGGAAAAGAGTTTTGAAAAGAGAAAAAGAACTTTGAAAAGAAGAAAAGGGTATGGTGCATGCAAACAGCCGAGCTCAAGTAAGTTCTCCCAAATTACCCATACATGTTTGCTTAGATATGATATGCTTATGAGAACTGCATGCTAGATTAGGAATAAGGATCTAGGACGATGCCTTATGTGCCCATTATTTGAATGAGCTTTATGAGTTGCATGCTAGTACAGATTCTGAGTAGGGGATAGATCAGTATGATTGGATTATGTGGTTAGATTTTCCTTTTGTCTGAATGCTACTTGCTTTGTGCTTTGTGGGACTCTGAGTGATGGGAGTTAGCCATTTGGTGAATACTTCAAGTCACAAGTGATCAGGGTTGAATAATCTCAGGGTGTTGGATTTGGCCCTATTGCGCAGCTCTCATTTGATTCTAACTGTTGTAGGGACGATTCCTTTACTCGAAGGATTATCTGAACCACGTCACATGTGATGGTATTCAGGTAGTGGTTAATTGGCATTATGAAGATACCTTCAGTAAATGAGCACTGAGTTCGGGTTGGGGGTTACCCTAAGGCAAGGCTAGGATCAGAGTAGTGCTAGGAGCAATAGTAGCAGTGAAAGGGACTTAGTGGATTCGAGGCAATTCTTGAGGAAAGTACAGATAGATGTGGAAGGTAGTATGGGCCCGTACTACTGAAAGCAGAGGACCCGTACTCAATTCGAGAAGGGCTAAGATAAAACCGGGGAACTTGTAGTGAGTGTGTGATCCCTTAGTAGTGATAAGTATTTTGATGATAGTTATGATATGACTCATGCAGTATGGTGAGGCTACGGGGTAAGCCAGTGGGCAGTTTAGGTGCCGGTGAGGGATCAAGCTCGGGTTCAGGAGCCGTGCAGCTCGGGGAGAAGATGAGAGAGTTTATTTTAGCAGAGATTACGCACAGTATATTAGATCAGACTCCTCTGATCTTTGGTACAGTCAAGGAGGGGATTTTGGAGCTTTTGGATAGCCGCCTCGAGACATTTTGGGCTGAGATTGCTACAGGGAAGTTAGGGGATCCTCTGGTGCCCAATGTTTATGGATATATGGGATCCCTCGGTAGGGAGGATCATGTTATTAGCTCTTGTCATCAGGAATCGGAGGTGGGTTACACACCTTGTCTCTAGGAGGGTTCACTACATGACTGGATCACTATGGAGGCCTTGCGAGCCGTACGCGAGGAGTTACCCGACATTATTGAGTGTGTTACTGATAGGGTAACCGCTAGGTTTTAGGGTCAGACAACGTCTATTCAGACGGTTGATGGGGTAGTCGGAGTAACTCGGGAGCAAGAGATTGGGTTAGATGTACAGTTAGGGAAGAATAAGCGAACTTCTAGTCAGGCTCAACTAGCGGAGCAGTCGGATGCCACCATAGCTGACGCCAGAGACCTGAGTGGTCGTAGTGGATGTGCAAGGGGTAAAAGGTCACATGAGAATGATCACAACAGGTCGCAGTGTGGTAGGTGCGGATGGAAGGGTCACCTCAGCCGAGAATGTACATCGAAGGAAGAATTGTGCCTCCATTTCCATTAGCCTGGGCATTTCAGAGCAAAGTGCCCCCGTATAGTGGATAAGGCAGTTCAGGTTTCTTCGCAGATACTTCGGCAGAGAGAAGGAGTGCAGGCTCCAGAGCCCATGGTTCCGTAAGAAGTCAAGATCGAGCTGTAATAGATCGTGGGTATGTATTTCAAATTCAGCTTCTGTTTATGGTTTTAATTGCTATGGTACTACATCGATGTTAGTAAAGTGCATTTTAAAATATTATGTTTCTGCTTATGATTTAGTTATATGCCATCTGCATACCATGAATGTGAGAGTAGTAGTTTGAAGATGTTTCCCTTTAGAGCAGGTTCTCAGGATGCAGTCACCATAGCAAGTGTGAGTAGGGATCGAGAGGCGTTTTGTTAGTCTGCAAGAGTGGTTCGGGTTTGGTATTGGTTAGTTTTGGAGCTCTAGTGGTGGTAAGTGTGGTTGTCAGCAAATTGGCCTTTAGATGGAGAAAAGGATTAAGAATCCTTTCCAAGCTGGGATCTGTAGGGATCTAGTTGAATCGAAATGGGGGAGTACTATTCCAGTATTTGGGGTGTCCGACCTACCCTTCGGTCCTAACGACCGAATCGGGGACTAGTTAGTTTTGGTCATGGTTTTTGGGATGTTACAATCATGCTGTCAGACATATCTGGGGTGTCCGACCTACCCTTCGGTCCTAACGACCGAATCGGGGACTATTCCCCTTCCTACTACCACTAGCACATAGAACATATCATACCGGCACATAATACACATCTAATAATAGCAACCAGACAACTTTCACATAGACAATCATCTCTACTGTAATCAACTACTAGTGGGTCAGCCTTGGTGCCTTAGACCCACTTCTACTGGAAGGTAACTCACATCAATGTCGTGTAGTGTCTGCACTGTCCCAGATACGGAAACCAACTCTTCTCGACTCCTCGATCTCTATACGGCAATTTTTCTAAGTTATCAATTCATACTTATAACCCTTACAAGGGTCACTCAAATCCCAGTCAAAGTCAAGGTCAAAACCTTGGTCAAAGTCAACATCTGGTTGACTCGACTCGCCGAGTTGGTCCACCAACTCGCCGAGTCCCCATGACCACAAAATGCCATAATCCCATCCATACTTGTCGAGTCTAGCAAGAGCTCGACGAGTTCGCCTTCAACAATACATCGGGCTATCTTCAACCGACTTGTCGAGTTCGTCCTTGAACTCGTCGAGTTCATCTTCATCTATATCAAGGTGTTCAGTCTATGACTCGCCGAGTTCATCCTTGAACTCGTTGAGTCCGTCTTCATGTTGTTGGGGCATTGCCTTGAACTCTTCGAGTTCCTCCTTGAACTCGCCGAGTCCTTCGATCTTCAAGTCCATAACTAACTCCTAACAGGCTAAGTGTTCCTTCCACTCAACCACATACCATTTCCAGAAGGCATTTGGGGAAAATGCGACCCGACTCGCCGAGTCCCTCTTTGTCCAAAACTATTCAGCTGATTATAATGGGTCTTAATGCATCAAAACCACAGATCTGGCCTCCTAGATTCCATTTTACACGTAAAGCTACAAACTTGATGTCCATGCATGGGGCCTTTGGCTCAAAAAGCCATAAAAAGGGGTTTATATGTTGCATGGGTCTCCCAAGGCCATAAAATTGGCACCTTTATGCCATGGGAACCCTCAATGGTTCCAGATCTGAAGTGCAACTCCACATATACATACAAATCCGAGTATAGCCTCTCAAAAGCTTAGAAAAGGTAGAAAATAGCCCCAAAACAAGATCTAGGAGATAGATGGTCAAGGCTTAAGATTTTTACCTTGAATGAATTGAGAATGATGCAAAACCTCTGGATCTACTAGCTTCCACTTGAACTCCCAAGCTTTATTCTTCTCTTCCAACTTCAAATGCACATAAAAGTCACCAAAAAGCTCAAGAACACTCAAAAGGAGCTTAGTGTAGCATCCCAATTTTCACGTCCAAAATTTTCGTTTTTAAAACATTACCTTAGAAAAACATTAATAATTAAAATCATTGTTTGATCAAACCACATCACAACATAAACCATGTCTAAAAGCCAAATCTTACAACCAATCGAAATATCAGAGCATAAATCCCAAAAGAATCTCGTAAATGTGAAAACCAGTGTGTGTATGATGTGTCGCTACCGCGCCAGCTCCTTCCCCTTCGATGAAGAGGTACCTGAAACCAAAACTGTAAACTGTAAGCACAAAGCTTAGTGAGTTCCCCCATCGTACCACATACCATACAACACATAACATACATACTGCCAGGCTATTCTGGGGTGCCTGACTACCCGGTACTGATGGGTTTAGGTCATAAGACATCCTATGTTCTCATACAAACCCTAATGCTTGGATCTAGGTTTCTCTATTGTACATGCTTTGAATTCAAGACTATAAACCCTAATTCTACCATATGGAAATCGACATTAACATATAATTAGGTTTAAGATATTACCTTGATTGTTATGTAGCAATACCAATCCCAATTCCACCTTGAATTGACTTTGGAATGCTTAGAGTCACAAGTGTCACTCCTCTAATGGCTTACAAACACCAAGAGCAAATGGAGAAGGTATAAAGAGAGAGGATAGAGGTTAGAATTCGTCTCTTAGACTTCTTGGGAAGGGATACACGAATTCATGACCCAAGGGGTGTTTATATAGGTGTAGAGATAGGGTTTCAATCATTATCCTTATCTAGTTGCTTATCCACAAAGCAACCCATAAGATAATCCTTGAATCCTTATCATACTCGAATTCTAAGGCTTTACAACCTTAAATTCGTCCACCCTAATAATAAGATAACCCTTACCTTATTTTGTAACTATCACATAATTACAAATCAGCCCCTCTAGTTTAATTAATTACATTTGATCACAAAATTAATTCTTAATTAATTATTGACCAATATTAATTAAACAAATATGATTTCTCCTTTAATATATTATTCTTATAACATATTAATAAATCATATTATCCTCTCTCTCTCTTTATTTATTTCTCCAATCAAGTTGCTTTGGTGAAGGCAACCCAAAAGGACCATGCACCATCGGGTCAAGTACATACCAAAATAGTTATGGAATTAGACACTAATCCAACAGTCTCCCACTTGGATAAGTCTAATAACTATTTTGCGTATGACTTCAGATCCCGATCTGCAATCGTAGCTTTCCAAAGCCACTGTCAACTCTGATCATATCAGATACGCGTGTCCTTAAGGTAAGGGATCATATATTCCTCCATTCTAGATATCGTATGAGATATGATTTCAAATCATTCTCTTTGTACTTCTTCTCGACTTCTGATTTATGACAACAGACTAATTGAACAAATCAAATTAGCCCTAGCCCGGCCGAGCATTTACGTATGTCATCACTAAACTATCGAGGGGCCCAAAGATATCGCTTTTATCCTACTTTGGATAAAAGGAACGGATAAACTTTGATACAATGCTCGCTTTCACTCACTCACTGAATCACACACAACAATATGTTTTATAACACCAAGTTACTGGTGCGTTTACATATTATCAATGTGCAACCGATTCGCAAGATACAACTCACACATCTCGGTTTCAAGAATATAAGATGTTATCGTCTCACTAATCACTCGTGATACAATTCATGAAGTGATCCAAGTGAGCGTGGGTTTAATCCAATGCTCAAATCATATTCGTAAGCACTCATGAACGTTGCAGCAATCATTTGCTAATGTCTAATACGTTTCTAGACAATCCACACACCAATTCACGACAGTCTTCATTCATATCTACTTCCAACATATGAACGACTGTGGCCCGTTCGAATAATTCGATTATTCTTAATAACCTCAATTATTCTGGAAGTCAAAACATGCAATGTGAAACACAAGAATAATACTAACCCCATATGACCTCAAACCTTTGAGTATAAATAAAACTCTTTTTATTTATCACCATATCAATTACTCATTATTTGTCGTTTCGGGTAATCAACTTCTTACTTGAATTATTACACTTGTCCCATGCTCCTAGCATGCACACAATGTTTTCCTATAGTTCTTACTTTTGTGAAATAGACAAATTGAACACATTTCCAATCATTCTCATTTTACAACTCCAAATCCTTTTTCATAAGTGTAAGAATATCAAATTCTCACTACTTATAGAATATGCTAGATTCTAACACTTTATGCAACGATCCTTTCGTAATGTCACTGCACCAAAGTCACAAAGACTATTGCCAATGATATTACAAAGTTCTCTAACGGAGATTGTTACAAGACAATTCCTTAGATATGATGTCTCTCACTCAAAGTACATTCCTTTGAACATCCTTTTGCATAAAAGTTTCTAATCTAGTCATAGATTTTCAATATTTACTTCCCAATATGGACACGCTTCCATATTTTCCATATGACAACTCATTCTTAATATGATCTTATCTATTCGTAATGATGTCGATATGGTCCATCCAATATGGAAATATTTACATAATTTCCAATACTATACTTCCAATTACTCACAAGCGACCAATTCTAGAATGGTCAAACATTAAAGCATTTGCAGTCAATCCTATACCCGAAGCGTATGGGACACGACGCATAATGTTTTATTTGCTATGTTCTCAAAATTCGAATTGTGAAGAGGAATGCCGTAATCATAATCGAAATTTTAAGAACACACTATGTACCTTTGACTAAATTCTATTAACATTTCTCAACCTAAGCCTTTAGATTTGAAATGAAGCATAATATTCTCTCCCTTAATTATAGCAAAACAACTTTACAACCCTTACGACTTTGCAAGGTATAACTCTTGTTTTCTATAATTAATATTGCCAACTTGCAATACTTTCCATAATAATCATACAATCATAACTTTTATGCTCCCACTATCATGATGAACATAACACTTATGCTCCCACTAGCTTCGACATGTATTCATAAACATCTTAACTTCTAGAAAAACAATACTTATTGAATTTCTTAAGTTCATGTTTCTAATACTTGGTGCTTTGATAGTCTTTTATCAAGGCTTCTTGAACTTGTACACCTTTGCCTTAGATAGTTCATATGTGTGTCTTAAACAATTAAGACTAATTGCCAAACCTCACAATTCGAATCATGGAAAGGGATACCGTAACCATAATCAAATTCGAGAATGCAATTTTACAATCACTATCTTCTTAAAATCTTTCTTAGTGAAAGCATTTCCTCACAATCATTTTCATGAAGGAGGAAATCTCATGACACTTAGATTTTAAACGGTGTAAATGTTCCTATCCATGTGAATTTGTCAAAACCAACGTTTACGACAAATTCAAACTCATATGGATCGAACTTTCTTAATCTTGATTTCTTGCATTATGGTAGCACAGCTGCCCACCATGTCTTCCAAGTAGTTAAGAAGCTCACTTTTTCCTATCAATGTACTTTTCATTGATTAAGGTGCTTTGCCTTTTATGTGTTCAAAATGAGAACTCATAGGACTCACATGCATAATTAACTCAATTGGAACAACACAAAATCAAAATAATGTCAACACGATAGGTTGTAAACCTCAATTCGTGTGCTAGTGATGATCGTGAAGGTTTATTTGATTTGTTCTTGAAACCTTTCAAGACCATTAAGACTCCCACTGACTCCTTGACATATAAGATTCTTTTGTCAATAACCATTTCTTGACAAACAAATATTCAAGAGTTAGTGTAGCTTTTATCAAAACACTTCATAAATTGGTCCTAGTTGGTTTTTGTCTTATCAAGACATCACAACTTTTCACATTTGATGAATGTTATAAACCTTCTTAATACTTTTCACTCATTGTCATAGTCTTAACTTTAAGACTTGTTATGGAACGAAGTATGATAGACTTCTTGATTTAAACCATTTCTTCAATTCTTGAATCCTTTTCCTATACATACAATTGTACTAAGACTAACTTAGGATCAATTGAGATATGGTTCTTAATCATTAAGACCTATCATAAAGCATAAAAGCTACTCTCCCTTCTTCTTATTCATTCTACTATTGTTCTAAACCCTTTAATCAATTTAGAATTACACTTAATCTTGTAAGTATAATAATATTTACTAAGCCTTTTAGTAAATCATGACGAATATCTTTGTTATTCTTATGGTGAACTTGATCAACACACAACTTTGTGTACTCGATCTCCTAGTCCTTCACTTGACACATTGTCAACGAATTTTGTCTAATTTCCAAATATGAAATTTCTCATTCATCATGCAACCAAGTTGTGTGATTCCAAACTTCTATCCAATTGAAACTTTGGGCGATGAGAAACTCTCCCTATTTGGTAAATTCTTGACATTTCCATAAATAACATAACTAAGAATCATATCCATTCGTTGTATAAATATTCAAACATCAATTTTCATAACGATTTCATTGCAAGGAAGTTAACGAATAAATAAATAAATAAGTCAAACAAAATTATTTTATTTATAAAAGCAGCGGAAAAAATTGTCCTTACAATGCAAAATCCATTGAAAACTATGTACAAAAGAAAATTTCTAGCAACTCTATCATAACTTTCTAAGCTCAAAATCTAATCTTCAAGTCTATGCGATCGAGATCCATCTCTTGTGATTAGATTCATCTTGCTCTCTTATCAAGCTTCCTTTCTTTTCACCGACCCTACAATAACACTCAAATGCAATCTTATTACATCATGTATTAAGAATCAATGAATAGGAATTTAATGGAGTTAGATAGTGGATTCTTACCTAAAGTTGAGCCATACGTTCTGACTCTCCCATCTCTTAGATCTCTTAGGTAACTAGGGCAACTTCGTCTCCAATGCCCCTTCTCTTGGCAATAAAAGCAAATTGACTCTTTTGGAACAACACATGGAACTACTTCAGACATCGCCTTTCTCTTATGATCAAACTTTTCGATCATTGCATGTCTTTTATTGCCATTGTCTATATCCATAGAGGTCTTGAAGGCAGATTCACCAAACAACTTTGCTTTTCTATTGCGCCAAACCATTGCTGATTCAGCAGCAATAAGCATGTAGGTGAGATCTATAAGGGTCACGTCGTGGTTCATCATATAGTACTCTCTTACGAACTCACTATACGAGTTGGGAAGTGACTGAAGAACCCAATCAACAGCCATCTCCTCACCGACAACGGATCCTATCATTCTTAGTCTATCAATGTGCGACTTCATCCCTAGGACATGTGCACACACCGACTTTCCTTCCTTATGTTTACTTGCCAAAAGGGCTTGAGTGATATTAAACCTTTCAATTTTTTGATCTTGTGGGTTAGGGAGAATAATTGGAGGAGGAGGAGGAAGTGAAGCATGATTTCTTGTTCCTCGATCGAATCGTGGAATATCATCTTCACGTGGAATGCTTGTTCCACGGGATTCGGGAAGACCATAGTTGTCGAACTTTGACATCTACAAAAAGGGAGAAAACAAATTCAAGTTAGTTGATCGATTGAGTCCTTGGTAAATCACCCAAATGAAATTCCAAGGCTAGGACCCAACACAATATGCTACAACCTAGAAAAGGGATGCCGTAATCTAGTTGCAGAATATTTGAAGGTAAGTGAATGACGATTCACTAATTTCCACCATGAAAAACGAAAATTAAATTTAAGTTTTAAATCTATGAAAACTCCTAGATTCTTTGAGATTCATTGAACATTTCAACGGCATGTTTAAATCTCGATATGCCCCTCTTGTTTGTGACTGGGATGCCGAGGATCACAAAGCGGGTGTGAATAACCATGTAAACTACATGGTGCCCTCACATGTTACAGTCACCTATTCGATGTGCCGGTAAACCACACACGCTCCATCGAACTATGACAAACATTGAGTCACCCTTTGCTACCTTTGCTTAGAACCATTTAGTGTGCCGGTAAACCACACACGCTCCACTAACGTCTTCGCAAGGGCACAAAGTGTAATTTCATGGAATTGCATCAATTCACTTTGCCTAAGTAACTAAGATTGGGATTTTGAAAACCATTTAGTTACTTTTGTACTTCATTATACTTATAATGGAAGGTTTCGTCCTATCCTACCCGTTCGGCTAACGACCCTCCACTAGTCAAGAGTGCGGTGGGTAAGAGTGGATACCCATTCAATCGCCATTTTATAGGCAATTTCCTTAAACACCCCTTACAGACCAGCTTCGTGAATGAGGCCTACTAACGGTAAGACTGACTTTTAGTTATACATATATATAATGTTAGACTTTTAATGTTATATATAGTATAGGGTGTATTTTATAACTTTTAAAATACTATGTGGTTAACTTTAATAATTACACTTTTAATTTAATTAATTGGTTAACCAAAACTTTTATGGATTTATTAAATCTCTTTTAATTATACCCCTTAATTAATTAATAAAACCATAAGGGTGTATTTGAACTTTTCAAAACTAGGGTTTTAGAATTTAACATTCCTAATTAACTTTTAATCAACTTTTAAATTCCAAAACTTGAGGGCAAATTTTGAAACATTTCAAAATATTAGGGTTTAGAATTTAAATATACAAACTATTTAATCAAAAATTTTAAATTCCAAAACTTGAGGACAAGTTTTGAAACCTTTTTCAAAACATTAGGTTTTTAACTATTTAAATTTCAAAACTACAAAACTTTTGGGTTCAAATTTAAACTATAAAACCTAAAGGGAAAAATATGAAACTTTTCATAACAACAAGGATCAAATAACAAATAATCTAAGCTAACATTTAATTACATAATTATCCATATTTGATTTGTTTATTGATTTCTTGCATAACAATTTATCAATTTACTCAAAATAATTAATCAATTATCTTATAAGGAAACAATTATCTTATTAATTGATAAATATCTTCATTTAGATCACAAATATAGTCAAATATATCATATAATCGGATTAATAATGATCTAACATGATAAGGAAACTATCCATAAGCAAAAACAAGAAGAAAACCCGAGAAAACCTCCATCTGACGACTCGACTCGTCGAGTCAGGCATTGGACTCGTCGAGTCAGCATGGACTCGGCGAGTTCAGCCATGGACTCGGCGAGTCCAGCTTCCAAAAACCCAAAAAACGATTTTTTCAGTTATGTAATGCATCAATACAATTGAAACCAAGCTAGGCTCTGATACCACTGATGGGTTTAGGTCATAAGACATCCTATGTGCTCATACAAACCTTAATGCTTGGATCTAGGTTTCTCTATTATACATGCTTTGAATTCAAGACTATAAACCCTAATTCTACCATATGGAAATCGAAATTAACATATAATTAGGTTTAAGATATTACCTTGATTGTTATGTAGCAATAACAATCCCAATTCCACCTTGAATTGACTTTGGAATGCTTAGAGTCACAAGTGTCACTCCTCTAATGGCTTACAAACACCAAGAGCAAATGGACAAGGTATAAAGAGAGAGGAGAGAGGTTAGAATTCGTCTCTTAGACTTCTTGGGAAGGGATACACGAATTCATGACCCAAGGGGTGTATGTATAGGTGTAGAGATAGGGTTTCAGTCATTATCCTTATCTAGTTGCTTATCCACAAAGCAACCCATAAGATAATCCTTGAATCCTTATCATACTCGAATTCTAAGGCTTTACAACCTTAAATTCGTCCACCCTAATAATAAGATAACCCTTACCTTATTTTGTAACTATCACATAATTACAAATCAGCCCCTCTAGTTTAATTAATTACATTTGATCACAAAATTAATTCTTAATTAATTATTGACCAATATTAATTAAACAAATATGATTTCTCCTTTAATATATTATTCTTATAACATATTAATAAATCATATTATCCTCTCTCTCTTTATTTATTTCTCCAATCAAGTTGCTTTGGTGAAGGCAACCCAAAAGAACCATGCACCATTAGGTCAAGTACATACCAAAATAGTTATGGACTTAGACATTAATCCAACAGGTACGACCATTCTGGGGTGCCGACTACCCGTGCGGCCATTCTGGGGTGCCGTCCTACCCGTGTCAAGCCATTCTGGGGTGCTGACTACCCGTGTCAAGCTATTCTGGGGTGCTGACTACCCGTGTCAAGCTATTCCGGGGTGCTGACTACCCGTCGGTCCTGACAACCGATCCTCGGGGACTATTTCACCCCTACTGCTGCTTACACATATATCATACATAACATATTATCAGACATATCTGGGGTGACTGAACTACCCTTCGGTCCTAACAACCGAACTCGGGGACTGGTCCCCTCCTACTACCTCTATCGCATATAACATAACAAGCCAGCATGCAAACATATCATCACATATTGTCAGACATTTCTGGAGTGTCCGAACTACCCTTCGGTCCTAACAACCGATCTCTACTTCTATCACATAAAACATATCATGCTAGCATATAACATATCAGGTAGTAGCAAACCTAGATGATATCACAAAGACAATCATCTAACATACGACTCCTACTGGTGGGCCGGCATTGTGGCCGTAGACCCACCGTTACCGAAAGGTAACTCACCTCAAAGTAGCTGCTGATCTGATCGGAAACTGACTGCCTACCGTTGCTGCTGCTGCTCCGGAAATCCTCCGGCTGTAATTCCCACAACATACTCAATCAATCACTGCTAACTGTCCTTTGGGTAAAATGACCATTTTACCCCTGATCATGTCATAAGTCAAAGTCAGAGTCAACTTTCAGTTGACCCGACTCGCCGAGTTGGCTCGCCAACTCGCCGAGTCCCTATCCAATCGACTGTCCTGGATCCCGTCTCTACTCGTCGAGTTAGGCGTTGACTCGACGAGTTCTCTTTCCGAACTGATGTTCAAGTCCTTCATCCTACTCGCCGAGTTGTATGAACAACTCGCCGAGTTCGTCTTCATCCGATGAACACTTATGCTGTGACTCGCCGAGTTGTATGAACAACTCGCCGAGTCTGTTCTTGATCTAAGAAGATTGCCTTGAACTCGCCGAGTCTGGGCATCGACTCGCCGAGTTCCCCCATGGGTGAGTTTTGGCTTCCAACTCACCGAGTCCACTCAGGACTCACTACTCTACTCGACACAACGAAAAGGGGACAAACTCAGAGACTCGCGACTCGACTCGCCGAGTCTGATGAACGACTCGGCGAGTCTGCTTCATGCAAAAGCCAAATACGCGATTTTGCTTGAATCCAGTCCATGCCATTCACAGATCTGGGTTCCTAGAGCATGAATAACACGTAAAGTTTCCAACTTTATGTGTAAATATTCATCAATGTGATTTTTAGGGTTCAAAATGCACCACAAGGGTAGATCTAGGACTCTCTTGCAATATGGGTCCATAAAGGCAGTAGATCCAAGCTCCTGGAGCTCGATTCCACCTAGATCTAGAGGCTAATCAGCCTAAAACGAACCCTCCACATACACAAGCTTGGAAATGGGTCAAGAAGGACTTCCAAAGGGCTAAAGAGGACTAAAAAGCATGAACACAGAGGGGAAATCGAGTTTTACCTCAAGGAAACACTGAGATTGCACAAAGGTGGCTGACCTCCTCTTCTTCTTCTTGATCCACTCTTCTCCCTTCTCCAAATCTTCAAGAACACACTAAGAATGCTTCAAACTCTCAAGGAACAAGGCTTGAACGAACAAATAGGGCTCTGGGATGAGTGGGGCGAGCTTGGGGGCAGATAAGAGGGATTAAATAGGGTGCCAACCCCTGAAACATAGGGTTTCATCATACAGCGGTGACTCGCCGAGTCCAGGATATGGACTCGCCGAGTCGCCTACTTAAACGTGTCTCGGGTCCCGTCTCTACTCGGCGAGTCGGACCTATGACTCGCCGAGTCCAAGGCTAAAAATAGAAAATACTCAAATAAGATTTACGTACCAGGAACCAGGTGCTACAAATCTCCCTCACTTATTTTAGACTTCGTCCTCGAAGTCTGCTGCTCGATCCTGAAACAGCTCGGGGTAATGCTGCATCATCTCTTCCACTGGCTCCCAAGTCCATTCCGAACCCTTGCGGTGCTGCCAGTGCACCTTCACTAGCTCCACCCTCTTGTTCCTCAAATCCTTCGACTTCCTGTCGAGGATTGCGACTGGGCGCTCAATGTAATTCAGGCTGTCATCAACCTGTATATCCTCTAACGGCACTACTGCTGAATCATCCACTAGGCACTTCCGCAGCTGAGAAACATGGAAAGTGATGTGGATCTGGCTGAGCTCGACTGGCAGATCCAGCCTATGCGCCACCTTACCCACCCGGGCTACAACTCTGAACGGTCCGATGAATCTTGGGCCCAACTTGCCCCGCTTCCTGAATCGAATGACGCCTTTCCAAGGCGACACCTTCAGGAGAACCATATCCCCGACTTGGAACTCCAAGTCGGATCGACGCTTGTCGGCGTAACTTTTCTGTCGACTTTGAGCAGTCTGAAGCCTGCTTCGAACCTGCTAGATCCTCTCGGTCATCTTGAGCACCAGCTCGGTGCTCCCCATGACTCTCTGGACAACTTTACCCCAGCATATCGGGGTCCTGCACCTTCAACCGTACAACATCTCCAATGGGGGACGGTCAATACTCGCGTGGTAGCTGTTGTTGTATGAGAACTCGGCCAAGGGAAGATAGGTATCCCAGCTACCACCGTTCCCGCAACATATCCTCCAAAGTCTGGATGGTCCACTCACTCTGACCATCCGTCTGCAGGTGAAAGGCGGTGCTAAAATGCAAACGAGTGCCCAACTCGTCATGAAATCTCTTCCAAAACTTGGAAGTAAAACGCACATCCCTGTCCGAGATAACCGATACTGGCACCCCGTGCCGCGCCACGATCTCCCTGATATAGATGTCGGCCAATTTCTCGGCCGATATGCTCTCCTGAATCGGGACAAAGTGAGCACTCTTGGTCAACTGATCCACAATGACCCAAATCGAATCCACTCCACGCGCGGTCCTGGGAAGCTTCGTGATAAAATCCATCGTGATATCTTCCTATTTCCACAACGGGATGTCCAACGACTGCATCTTGCCATGCGGTCTCTGATGTTCGGCCTTGACCTTCCTGCAGGTCAAGCACCGCTCGATGTACCATGCCACATCCCGCTTCATGAGGGGCCACCAATAATCTGGACGAAGATCCCTATACATCTTCGTCGCCCCGGGATGAATAGAGAATCGAGACTTGTGCGCCTCCTCCATCAAGATCTGGCGCACGCCTCCGTGATACGACACCCACACCCTACGGTGTAGTGTCAATAGTCCTCAGCTATCATAATCGAAGGAGGAAACCTGACCCACCACACGCTCGCTCTTCCGATGTTCCTCCTTGATAGCCTCCTATTGAGCCTCCTGAATTCGCTCCAACAGGGGAGTCACTACGGTGATCCTCATGCAAACGTCCCTGATTGGCGCCGTCTTGCGGCTAAGCGGATCGGCCACCACGTTGGCCTTCCCCGGGTGGTTGTGGATCTCGCAATCATAATCCTTTACCACGTCCAACCACCGACGTTGCCTCATGTTCAGATTCGGCTGATCCATGAGGTACCTCAAACTTTTGTGGTCCGTGTAGATGGTACAACGAACCCTGTAGAGGTAATGTCGCCAAATCTTGAGGGCAAAAACCACCGCCCCCAACTCCAAATCATGCGTCGGGTAGTTCGCCTCATGAGGCTTGAGCTGCCTCGAAGCGTAGGCAATGACATGCCCCCTCTGCATCAGTACCGCGCCCAACCCTGAAATGGACGCGTCACAGTAAACCACAAAATCCTCTACGCCCTCTGGCAGGGCTAAGATTGGCGCCTTGCACAATCTCTGTCTCAGCGTCTCAAACGCAGCCTGCTGCTCGGGTCCCCAACGAAAGACTACGGCTTTCTTCATCAGCCGCGTTAGGGGTACGACTATCTTGGAGAAGTCCTGAATGAATCTCCGATAATAGCCTGTCAATCCTAGGAAACTCCGAATCTCAGATGGAGACTTCGGAACCTCCCATCTCATCACGGCCTCGACCTTGGCCAGATCGACCAGAATCCCCTTCTGGTTGACAAGGTGTCCGAGAAATTGAACTTCGCGCAACCAAAACTCACACTTGGAGAACTTGGCATACAAGCTCTCCCTCCTCAAGGTCTCCAATACCTCTCTCAGATGCTCCTCATGCTCTTCCTGTGTCTTGGAATAAACCAAGATGTCATCGATAAAGACTATCACAGATCGATCCAACATCGGTCTGCATACGCGGTTCATGAGGTCCATGAACGCGGCAGGAGCATTGGTGAGCCCAAACGACATCACCACGAACTCAGGACCTATGACTCGCCGAGTCCAAGGCTAAAAATGGAAAATACTCAAATAAGATTTACGTACCAGGAACCAGGTGCTACACTTAGGGTTTCGAGTTAGGGTTTCTCTGGGTTGGGAGGGACGATAGGGGCTGAGTTGAGGCAGAATAAGATGTTTAAATAGGGTGTAAACCCTAACATTAGGGTTTCCTCCAGACAGCTCGTACTCGACGAGTCGGTCCCCCGACTCGTTGAGTAGGTCATTAAACCTCCGGGTCCAAAGTCGAGTCTACTCGACGAGTTGGGTCTCCAACTCGCCGAGTCCCAGGGCAAAACATGAATAATACTTGAATTAAATACATACCATGGACCGGGTGTTACACTTTTACCAATTTACTCATCCATGGTGGAATAAATTACCATAAAATGCTATATGCGCAAACAAAATAATGTATTTTCAATTCTTTGGTTAAAATTTTAACAAGTAAATATTAAAATCAATATATGCTATTGATATTTATATAATAACACCTTTCATATTTTACCCTAGCATTACATGGTAATCAAAATACAACATTTTTATTTTTAGAAATATAGTAATGTCTGTTTATCACCATATATCTTTACTGCTCTGCTTCAATGCAAACTATGTGACTGGGAAAATGCACAAAGTGACATTTATATTTATTTTGTAGTCTATAATATCAACTAAGTAACTAATGTGATGCACTATTTATTTTTTCAAATGCATATCTATGCATCAGATACGTATAGTATGGATACCAACATCAAATTTCTATTAGAGACTAATACAAACACACCCCAGCCACAAAAATACTTGGTTGAGACTAAATGTAAATACACAACCAAAATTATGAAAGCTAAAAAGATTACTTTCTCATGACTTGAAAAGGAGCATGACAAGTTATTGGTATACCAATACGATATTAAAATATGCATGACGTGTCTTTAGTTCACATGTGATATTTTATATGATCAAAGAGGAAACCATGACTTTAATGAAAACTAATGTGAATTAACATGTAAAATAATGTACATATAATTTATATGTAGCAATACATTTGCTAACATGGTTTCAGATTTTCCAATACCTTCCAGGCTTCACTAAACCCACCTTACGGTCACAATGACGAGTGTTTCATTGTTTTCTACATATTTTAATATTCTTAAATATTAAACTGATTTTTTACAAAAACTCTTAAGAAAAAAATCTACATGCATGAATACATATAAAAGTGCCAAATAGTAAAGGTGGGGATCATTTTCATTGTTGAAGGGAGGATGATGAAAACCAAATCTATTCAAAAAATTTAAATGATCAACAGGATTTGTTTGTGTATCAGTAATTCAAATATAAAGTTAGTACCTATAGTGAATGGATTTAGGTGTATCTCAGCAAAAATGTTTACCCTAAGTATAAGATGTGACATATCCGAAGAAAGCACACATTGAATAATTGGTAAAAACAAAAGAAATTCTTGAAATTTGTATGAAAAGCAATACCCACAGAAAAGACAAATTTCCTCCTTTAGAGGTCCTTAATGGTTGTAAAATATGACAAAGATATTCCTAATATTCACAATATTTATATTTGGTCTTGTTATATTTGATGTTGTTTATGTTAATTTACATTAAAAAACCAATTAATAATCATTATTAAGAACGTAAAAATCAAGGAAAAATGCTTGCTTTATTTCCCATCCAAAAATGTGTCACATGACTAATATATTTGGCTAACAAAATGTTTAAGAAGGTGTAAAAAAAAGTAATTGGTTAAAAAGACATGATCTCTTTATTGTAATCTTAAAGAATAATAAGTTTTGTGAAAACAAAATCTTATGTATTTTATAACCCAATAAGTAGACATATTTAGGTGAAGTAAAAGATTTATTAACGATTTTATTGATAAATATGATTATTTAATAACTTTAGTTATGTAACGGTTTATGTTTGGATGGGCTTGGGCGTGTTACAGGTCCGCCGATGGAAAGATTTGACACTGAGCAATGAGCACATCTCCACCTAAGTTTGCAAGTAGATGTAATTGGAGACTAAGAAAGTGATTTTGATTTTAATATTTGCAATGAGCTCGCCACAAGCCACAAGGGAAGGGATTGGGGATTTTAAGAATGTAAAAAATTTTGTTTTACAATAAAAAATTGTGTCCCGTCACTTAAAAAGACTTATCTTTCTGGAAAAGTTAATTTCTACACCATAAAAAAAAAACAATTGATGCATAAAAATAAGAAGCAAGAACTATTAACAATTTAACATCAATTTCCAATCTACAAAGCTTAATATATGCTAAATAACAAACCGCCAGCCCCCTTAACAACCTCGTTAATTACCTCCTACAACTCCATCAAAACCGTTGGGTGGCATCTGGAGGAAAACCTCTCGCCTCTCTTGAACAGCCAAGGCCCGCTGGAGACTCACAAGTACTTCCCACATTGACGGCCTATCTTCTCCCTTGTCAGCAAGACAAGAGGCTGCAGTTTTGGCATATACCTCCAAACATTGTGGCAACATTTCACCCATGAGATACGGATCGATATTCTGCTCAAGAATGTTGTTTCTGTAACAGTGTAGTGCCCATTCAGACAAGACCCATTGCTCTGTGGGACGTGTTTCATCCAGGGCAGGGCGTCCAAATAACATTTCAAAAAGCACGACACCAAAAGAGTACACGTCCGACTTCTCGGTCAACCTATGTCGCAAGTAATATTCCGGGTCTAGATACCCGAAACTACCCTTCACAAGACTGCTTAGTGCCTTATCCACAACAGGGCGCTCTCTTGATAGTCCAAAATCAGACACTTTGGCATTGAGGTTTTTGTCTAAGAGAATGTTGGATGTTTTCACGTCGCGGTGGATGATGGGGCTCTCGAAACCTGTGTGAAGGTAGTGCAGACCGTTTGCTGAATGTATTGCAATCTTGAGCCGTTGATTCAACGTTAACGGATCATTGTTTGGTAGGGGGCTTTTGCTGTCATAAAGACGCTGACGGAGGGTTCCATTTTCCATGTACTCGTATAGAAGTATCATCTCCGAGTTTTCGGAACAACAACCGAGAAAAGAAATGAGGTTA